>NW_027477023.1:0-106709 GCF_051020955.1 Megalopta genalis | reverse complement strand
ATTTGAAGCTAAACCTTCTACATCGCATTGATTTGAAGCTAAATCATGTGTTTCGCGTGGATTTGAAGGTAACTCGATTGTTTCGCATGCAGTTGAAGCTATATCACCTTTATCCCAAGTGTTTGAAGCTCAATCATTTGTTTCGCGTGGATTTGAAGCTAAACCTTCTACATCGCATTGATTTGAAGCTAAATCTTGTGTATCGCATGGATTTGAAGCTAAACCTTCTACATCGCATTGATTTGCTGCTGAATCATGTGTTTCGCATGGATTAAAGCTAACCCGTTTGTTTCCCCTGCATTTGGAGCTATATCACTTATATAACAAGTATCTGATGCTAAATCATTTGTTTCGCATGGATTTGAAGCTAAACCTCATACATCGCATTAATTTGCAGATAAATCATGTGTTTCGCATAAAGTTGAAGCTAACTGGTTCGTTTTGCATGCAGCTGAAGCTATATCACCTATAACCGAAGTGATTGAAGCTCAATCGTTTGAGCGGCATGGATTTGAAGATAAACCTTCTACATCGCATTGATTTGAATCTAAATCATGTGTATCGCATGGATTTTGAAGCTATCTCGTCTGCATTCGAAGCTATATCAATTATATTCCAATTTTAACATCAAAGCTAAATCATTTGTTTCGCGTGGATTTGAAGCTAATCCTTCTACTTCGCATTGATTTGAAGCTAAGTCATGTGTATCGCATGAATTTTGAAGCTAACTCGTTTGATTCGTCTGCATTTGAATCTATATCACTTATATCCTAAGTGTTTGAAAATAAATCATTTGTATCGCATGGATTTGAAGCCAAACCTTCTACATAGCATTGATTTGAAGCTAAACCTTCTACATCGCATTGATTTGCAACTAAATCATGTGTTTCGCATGGATTTGAAGCTAAACCTACTACATAGCATTGTTTTGAAGCTAAACCTTCTACATGTTATTGATTTGAACCTAAATCATTTGATTCGCATGGATTTGAAGCTAATCCTTCTACTTCGCATTGATTTGAAGCTAAATCATTTGTTTCGCATGGATTTGAAGCTAAACCTTCCACGTCGCTTTGATTTGAAGCTAAATCTAGTGTTTTTCATGGATTTGAAGCTAACTCGTTGGTTCCCCCTGCATTTGAAGCTATATCGCTTATACCGCAAGTGACTGAATCTAAATCAATTATTTCTCATGTATTTGAAGCTAAGCCTTCTAATTCGCATTGTTTTGAAGCTAAATCATGTGTTTCGCTTGGATTTGAAGCTGAGCCTTATACTTCGCGTTGATCAGAAGCTAAATCATATGTGTCGCATGGATTTGAAGCTGAACCTTCTACATCGCATTGATTTGAAGTTAAATCGTGTGTTTCACATTGATTTGAAGGTAACTCGTTTGTTTTGCATGCAGTTGAAGCTATATCACCTTTATCCCAAGTGTTTGAAGCTAAATCATATGTGTCGCATGGATTTCAAGCTGAACCCACTACATCGCATTGATTTGAAGCTAAATCTTGTGTATCGCATGGATTTGAAGCTAAACCTTCTACATCCCATGGATATGAAGCTAAATCATGTGTTTGGCATGGATTTGAAGCTAAACCTTCTACATCGCATTGATTTGCTGCTGAATCATGTGTTTCGCATGGATTTGAACCTAACTCGTTTGTGTCGCATGCAGTTGAAGCTAAATCATGTATATCACAAGTATTTGAATCTAAACCATTTGTTTCGCATGGATTTGAAGCTAAGCCTTCTACTTCGCATTGATTTGAAGCTAAACCATTTGATTCGCATGGGATTTGATGCTAAGCCTTCTACTTCACACTGATTTGAAGCTAAATAATGTGTTTCGCATGGATTTGAAGCTAACTCGTTTGTTTCGCATGCAGTTGAGTCTATATCATGTATATGACAAGTATTTGAAGCTAAACCATTTGTTTCGCATGTATGTGAAGCAAAATCATGTGTTTACCATGACAATGAACCTAAATCATGTGTTGCCCATGGATTTGAAGCTTAATCATGTGTTTTGCATGGATTTGAAGCTAACTTGATTGTATCCTCAGCATTTGAAGTAACTTCATTTAAATCGCAAGTATATGAAGCTAAATCATATGTGTTCCGCTTGGTTTTGAAGCTAAACCTTCTACATCGCATAGATTTGAAGCTAAATCAAGTGTTTCGCATGGATTTGAAGCTATCTCGTTTGTTTTGCATGCAGTTGAAGCTATATCACCTTTATCCCAAGTGTTTGAAGCTAAATCATATGTGTCGAATGGATTTCAAGCTGAACCTACTACATCGCATTGATTTGAAGCTATATCGTGTGTTTCGCACGGTTTTGAAGCTAAGACTTCTAGTTCGCATTGATTTGAAGCTAAATCATGTGTTTCGCTTGGTTTTGAAGCTAACTGGTTTGTTTCGCCTGCATTTGAAGCTATATCATGTTTATCACAAGTATCTGTATCTAACCCATTTGTTTCGCAAGAATAGGATGATAAACCATGTGTTTCGGATGAATTTGAATCTAAATCATGTGTTTCACATGGATTTCAAGATAACTCGTTTGCTTCGCATGCAGTTGAAGTTTAATCATGTATTTCACACGTATTTGAAGCCGAACCATTTGATTCGCATGGATTTGAAGGTAAGCCTTCTACTTCGCACTGATTTGAAGCTAAATCATGTGTTTCGCTTGGATTTGAAGCTACGCCTTCTACCTCGCACTGATTAGAAGCTAAATCATGTGTAACGCATGGATTGGAAGCTAACTCGTTTGTTCCTCCTGCATTTGTAGCTATTTTATTTATAGCGCAAGTATCTGACTCTATATCATTTGTTTCGCATGGTTTGGAAGCTAAACCATCTACATCGCATTGATTTGATGCTAAATCATGTGTTTCGCATGGATTTGAAGCTAACTCGTTTGTGTCGCCTGCATTTGAAGCTATATCATTTATATCGCAAGTATTTGATGCCAAAATCATTTGTTTCGCACGGATTTGAAGCTAAACCTTCTACTTTGCATTGATTTGAAGCTAAATCATGTGTTTCGTATGGATTTGAAGCTAACTCGTTCGTTGCGCATGCAGTTAAATCTAAATAACGTATATCACAAGTATTTGAAGCTAAACCATTTGTTTTGCATAGATTTGAAGCTAAGCCTTCTACTTCGCATTAATAGGAAGCTAAATCACGTGTTTTGCATGGATTTGAAGCTAAACCTTCCACATCGCATTGATTTGAACCTAAATCATGCGTTTCGCATGTATTTGAAGCTAACTCGTTTGTTTCGCATGCAGTTGAAGCTAAATCATGTCTTCCACAAGTATTTGAAGATGAACCATTTAAATCGCATTTATTTGAACATGAGCCTACTACTTCGCACTGATTTGCAGCTAAATAATGTGTTTCGCGTGGAATTGAAGCTACCTCGTTTGTTCCTCCTGCTTTTGAAGCTATATCACTTATATCGCAAGTATTTGAAGCTAAATCATATGTGTCGCACGGATTTGAAGCTGAACCTTCTACATCGCATTGATTTGAAGTTAAATCGTGTGTTTCAAATTGATTTGAAGCTAACTCGTTTGTTTCGCATGCAGTTTGTAGCTAAATAATGTATATTACAAGTATTTGTAGCTAAACCATTTGTTTCGCATGGATTTGAAGCTAAACCTTCTACATCGCATTGATTTGAAATCATGTGTTTCGCATGGATTTGAAGATAACAAGTTTGTTTCGCATGCAGTAAAAGCTAAATAATGTATATCACAAGTATTTCTAGCTAAACCATTTGTTTCGCATGGATTTGCATCTAAGCCTTCTACTTCGCATTGAATTGAAGCTAAATCATTTGTTTCGCATGGATTTGAAGCTAAACCTCCTACATCGCATTGATTTCCAGCTAAAATCATGTGTTTCGCATGGATTTGAAGCTAACTCGTTCGTTGCGCATGCAGTTAAATCTAAATAGCGTATATCACAAGTATTTGTAGCTAAACAATCTGTGTCGCATGGATTTGAAGCTAAGCCTTCTACTTCGCATTAATTAGAAGCTAAATGACGTGTTTTGCATGGATTTGAATCTAAACCTTCTACATCGCATTGATTTGAAGCTAAATCATATGTTCCGCATGGATTTGAAGCTAACTCGTTTGTTTCGCATGGATTTGAAGCTAACTCGTTTGTTTCGCATGCAGTTGAAGCTATATCACCTTTATCCCAAGTGTTTGAAGCTAAATCATATGTGTCGAATGGATTTCAAGCGGAACCTACTACATCGCATTTATTTGAAGCTATATCGTGTGTTTCGCATGATTTGAGGCAAACTCGTTTGTTGCGCGTGCAGTTGTAGCTAAATAATGTATATCACAAGTATTTGTAGCTAAACCATTTGTTTCGCATGTATGTGAAGCTAAATCATGTGTTTACCATGACAATGAACCTAAATCATGTGTTGCCCATGGATTTGAAGCTTAATCATGTGTTTTGCATGGATTTGAAGCTAACTTGATTGTATCCTCAGCATTTGAAGTTACTTCATTTATATCGCAAGTATATGAAGCTAAATCATATGTGTTCCGCTTGGTTTTGAAGCTAAACCTTCTACATCGCATTGATTTGAAGCTAAATCATGTGTTTCGCATGGATTTGAAGCTAAACCTTCTACATCGCATTGATTTGAAGCTAAATCATGTGTTTCGCGTAGATTTGAAGGTAACTCGTTTGTTTTTCATGCAGTTGAAGCTATATCACCTTTATCCCAAGTGTTTGAAGTTAAATCATATGTGTCGCATGGATTTCAAGCTGAACCTACTACATCGCATTGATTTGAAGCTAAATCTTGTGTATCGCATGGATTTGAAGCTAAACCTTCTACATCCCATGGATATGAAGCTAAATCATGTGTTTCGCATGGATTTGAAGATAACAAGTTTGTTTCGCATGCAGTTGTAGCTAAATAATGTATATCACAAGTATTTCTAGCTAAACCATATTTTTCGCATGGATTTGAAGCTAAGCCTTCTACTTCGCATTGATTTGAAGCTAAATCATTTGTTTCGCATGGATTTGAAGCTAAACCTCCTACATCGCATTGATTTCCAGCTAAATCATGTGTTTCGCATGGATTTGAAGCTAACTCGTTCGTTGCGCATGCAGTTAAATCTAAATAACGTATATCACAAGTATTTGAAGCTAAACCATTTGTTTCGCATGGATTTGAAGCTAAGCCTTCTACTTCGCATTGTTTTGAAGCTTAATCATGTGTTTTGCATGGATTTGAAGCTAAATCATGTTTTTCGCATGGATTTGAAGCTAACTCGTTTGTGTCTCATGCAGTTAAAGCTAAATCATGTATATCACAAGTATTTGAATCTAAACCATTTGATTCGCATGGGATTTGATGCTAAGCCTTCTACTTCACACTGATTTGATGCTGAATCATGTATTTCGCATGGATTTGATGCTAAACCTTCTACATCGCATTGATTTGAAGCTAAATCATGTGTTTCCCATGTATTTGAAGCTAACTCGTTTGTTTCGCATGCAGTTGTAGCTAAATAATGTATATCACAATTATTTGTAGCTAAACCATTTGTTTCGCAAGGATTTGAAGCTAAGCCCCTACTTCGCATTGATTTGAAGCTAAATCATTTGTTTCGCATGGTTTTGAAGCTACCTCGTTTGCTCCTCCAGATTTTGAAGCTATATCACTTATATCGCAAGTATTTGAAGCTAAATCATGTGCGTCGCATGGATTTGAAACTGAACTTTCTACATCTCATTGATTTGAAGCTAAATCATGTGTATCGCATGGATTTGAAGCTAAAGCCTCTACATCGCATTGATTTGCAACTAAATCATGTGTTTCGCATGGATCTGTAGCTAACTCGTTTGTTTCGCCTGCATTTGAAGCTATATCACTTATAATCGCAAGTATTTGATGCTAAATCATTCGTTTCGCATGGATTTGATGCTAAGCCTTTTACTTCGCATTGATTTGAAGCTAAATCATGTGTTTCCCTTGGATTTGAAGCTGAATCGTTTTTTTCGCATGCAGTTGAATCTATATCATTTATATCGCAGGTATCTGAAGCTAAATCATTTGTTTCTCATGGATTTGAAGCTAAACCTTCTACATCCCATGGAATTGAAGCTAAATCATGTGTTTGGCATGGATTTGAAGCTAAACCTGCTACATCGCATTGATTTGCATCTGAATCATGTTTTTCGCGTGGATTTGAAGCTAACTCGTTTGTTTCGCATGCAGTTGTAGCTAAATAATGAATATCACAAGTATTTGTAGCTAAACCACTTGTTTCGCATGGATTTGAAGCTAAGCCTTCTACTTCGCATTGATTTGAAGCTAAATCAATTGTTTCGCATGGATTTGAAGCTAAACCTTCAACATCAAATTGATTTGAAGCTAAATCATGTGTTTCGCGTGGAATTGAAGGTAACTCGTTTGTTTCGCATGCAGTTGAAGCTATATCACCTTTGTCCCAAGTGCTTGAAGCTCAATCATTTGTATCGCATGGATTTGATGCTAAACCTTCTACATCGCATTGATTTGAAGCTAAATCATGTGTTTCCCATGTATTTGAAGCTAACTCGTTTGTTTCGCATGCAGTTGTAGCTAAATAATGTATATCACAAGTATTTGTAGCTAAACCATTTGTTTCGCAAGGATTTGAAGCTAAGCCCTCTACTTCCCATTGATTTGAAGCTAAATCATTTGTTTCGCATGGAATTGAAGCTACCTCGTTTGTTCCTCCAGATTTTGAAGCTATATCACTTATATCGCAAGTATTTGAAGCTAAATCATGTGCGTCGCATGGATTTGAAACTGAACTTTCTACATCTCATTGATTTGAAGCTAAATCATGTGTATTGCATGGATTTGAAGCTAAACCCTTCTACATCGCATTGATTTGCAACTAAATCATGTGTTTCGAATGGATCTGAAGCTAACTCGTTTGTTTCGCCTGCATTTGAAGCTATATCACTTATATTCGCAAGTATTTGATGCTAAATCATTCGTTTCGAATGGATTTGATGCTAAGCCTTTTACTTCGCATTGATTTGAAGCTAAATCATGTGTTTCGCATGGATTTGAAGCTGACTCGTTTGTTTCGCATGCAGTTGGAGATATATCATGTATATGACAAGTATTTGAAGCTAAACCATTTGTTTCGCATGTATGTGAAGCTAAATCATGTGTTTACCATGACAATGAACCTAAATCATGTGTTGCCCATGGATTTGAAGCTTAATCATGTGTTTTGCATGGATTTGAAGCTAACTTGATTGTATCCTCAGCATTTGAAGTTACTTCATTTATATCGCAAGTATTTGAAGCTAAATCATATGTGTTTAATGTGCTAAATCAATAACTCGTTCGTTGCGCATACTGTTAAATCTAAATAACGTATACCACAAGTATTTGATGCTAAACCATTTGTTTCGCATGGATTTGAAGCTAAGCCTTCTACTTCGCATTAATTGGAAGTTAAATCACGTGTTTTGCATGGACTTGAAGCTGAACCTTCTACATCGCATTGATTTGCAAATGAATCATGTGTTTCTCATGGATTTGAAGCTAACTCGTTCGTTTCGCCTGTATTTGAATCTATATCACTTATATCGCAAGTATTTGAAGCTAAATCATGTGTTTCGCTTGGATTTGAAGCTAAACCTTCTCCATCGCATTCATTTGAACCAATTCATGTGTTTCGCGTGGATTTGAAGCTATCTCGTTTGTTTCGCATGCAGTTGTAGCTAAATAATGTATATCACAAGTATTTGTAGCTATATCACGGGTTTTGCATGGACTTGAAGCTATACCTTCTACATCGCATTGTTTTGCAAATGAATCATGTGTTTCGCATGGATTTGAAGCTAACCCGTTCGTTTGGCCTGTATTTGAAGCTATATCACTTATATCGCAAGTATTTGAAGCTAAATCATATGTGTCGCATGGATTTGAAGCTGAGCCTTCTACATCGAATCGATTTGTAGCTAAATCTTGAGTATCGCATGGATTTGAAGCTAAATCATGTTATTCGCTTGGACTCGAAGATAACTCGCTTGTTTAGCCTGCATTTGAAGCTCTACCATTTATACTGCAAGTATTTGAAGCTAAATCATTCGTTTCGCATGGATTTAAAGCTAATCCTTCTAATTCGCATTCTTTTGCATCTAAATCATGTGTTTCGCATGGATTTGAAGCTAACTCGATTTTTTCGCATGGATTTGAAGCTAAACCTTCTACATCGTATTGATTTGAAGCTAAATCATGTGTTTCGCATGGATTTGAAGCTAACTTGTTTGTTTCCTCTGCATTTGAAGCTATATCACTTATATCGCAAGTATCTGAATCTAAATCAATTTTTTCTCATGTATTTGAAGCAAAGCCTTCTACTTCTCATTGATTTGAAGATAAATCATGTGTTTCGCATGGATTTGAAGCTATCTCGTTCGTTCCTCTTGCATTTGAAGCTATACCACGTATATCGCAAGTATCTGAAGCTAAATCATTTTTTTCGCATGGATTTGAAGCTAAACCTTCTACATCGCACTGATTTGCAGCTTAATAATGTGTTTTGCATGGCTTTGAAGCTAACTCGTTTGTTTCCCCTACAATTGGCGCTATATCACTTATATAACAAGTATCTGATGCTAAATCATTTGTTTCGCAGGGATTTAGAGCTAAACCTTCTACATCGCATTGATTTCCAGCTAAATCATGTGTTTCGCATGGACTTGAAGCTAACTCGTTTGTTTCGCATGTAGTTGTAGCTAAATAATGTATATCACAAGTATTTGTAGCTAAACCACTTGTTTCGCATGGATTTGAAGCTAAGCCTTCTACTTCGCATTGATTTGAAGCTAAATCATTTGTTTCGCTTGGATTTGAAGCTAAACCTTCTACATCGCATTGATTTGAAGCTAAATCATTTGTTTCGCGTGGATTTGAAGGTAACTCGTTTGTTTCGCATGCAGTTGTAGCTAAATAATGTATATCACAAGTATTTGCAGCTAAACCATTTGTTTCGCATGGATTTGAAGCTAAACCTTCTACATCGCATTGATTTGAAGCTAAATCGTGTGTTTCGCATGGATTTGAAGGTAACTCGTTTGTTTCGCATGCAGTTGTAGCTAAATAATGTATATCACAAGTATTTGCAGCTAAACCATTTGTTTCGCATGGATTTGAAGCTAAACCTTCTACATCGCATTGATTTGAAGCTAAATCATGTGTTTCGCGTGGATTTGAAGCTAACTCGTTTGTTTTGCATGCAGTTGTAGCTAAATAATGTATATCACAAGTATTTGTAGCTACACCATTTGTTTCGCATGGATTTGAAGCTAAGCCTTCTACTTCCCATTGATTTTTTGCTAAATCATTTGTTTCGCATGGATTTGAAGCTAAACCTTCTACATCAAATTGATTTGAAGCTAAATCACGTGTTTGGCGTGGATTTGAAGGTAACTCGTTTATTTCGCATGCAGTTGAAGCTATATCAACTTTATCCCAAGTGCTTGAAGCTCAATCATTTGTTTCGCATGGATTTGAAGCTAAACCTTCTACATCGCATTGATTTGAAGCTAAATCGTGTGTTTTCGCATGGATTTGTAGGTAACTCGTTTGTTTCGCATGCAGTTGTAGCTAAATAATGTATATCACAAGTATTTGCAGCTAAACCATTTGTTTCGCATGGATTTGAAGCTAAGCCTTCTACTTCGCATTGATTTGAAGCTAAATCATTTGTTTCGCATGGATTTGAAGCTAGACCTTCTACATCGCATTGATTTGAAGCTAAATCATGTGTTTCGCGTGGATTTGAAGCTAACTCGTTTGTTTCGCATGCAGTTGTAGCTAAATAATGTATATCACAAGTATTTGTAGCTACACCATTTGTTTCGCATGGATTTGAAGCTAAGCCTTCTACTTCCCATTGATTTTTTGCTAAATCATTTGTTTCGCATGGATTTGAAGCTAAACCTTCTACATCAAATTGATTTGAAGCTAAATCACGTGTTTGGCGTGGATTTGAAGGTAACTCGTTTATTTCGCATGCAGTTGAAGCTATATCACCTTTATCCCAAGTGCTTGAAGCTCAATCATTTGTATCGCATAGATTTGATGCTAGACCTTCCACATCGCATTGATTTGAAGCTAAATCATGTGTTTCCCATGTATTTGAAGCTAACTCGTTTGTTTCGCATGCAGTTGTAGCTAAATAATGTATAGCACAAGTATTTGTAGCTAAACCATTTGTTTCGCAAGTATTTGAAGCTAAATCATATGTGTCGTATGGGTTTGAAGCTGAACCTACTACATCGCATTGATTTTAAGAAAAATCTTGTGTATCCCATGGATTTGAAGCTAAACCTTCTACATCCCATGGATATGAAGCTAAATCATGTGTTTGGCATGGATTTGAAGCTAATCCTTCTACATCGCATTGATTTGCTGCTGAATCATGTGTTTCGCATGGATTTGAACCTAACTCGTTTGTTTCGCATGCAGTTGTAGCTAAATTATGTATATCACAAGCATTTTTAGCTTATCCATTTGTTTGGCATGGATTTGAAGCTAAGCCTTCTACATCACATTGATTTGAAGCTAAATCATGTGTTTCGCGAGGATTTGAAGGTAACTCGTTTGTTTCGCATGCAGTTGAAGCTAAATCATGTCTTTCACAAGTATTTGAAGATGAACCATTTGAATCGCATGGCTTTGAACCTGAGCTATCTACTTCGCACTGATTTGCACCTAAATAATGTGATTCGCATGGATTTGAAGCTAAACCTTCTACATCCATGGATTTGAAGCTAAATCATGTGTTTGGCATGGATTTGAAGCTAAACATTCTTCATCGCATTGATTTGCAGCTGAATCATGTGTTTCGCATCGATTTGCAGCTAACTCGTTCGTTTCGCCTGCATTTGAAACTATATCACTTATATCGCAAGTATTTGAAGCTAAACCATTTGCTTCGCATGGATTGAAGCTAAGCCTTCTACTTGGCATTGAATTGAAGCTAAATCGTGTGTTTTGCATGGATTTGAAGCTAACTCGTTTGTTTCTCCTGTATTTGAAGCTGTATCATTTATATCGCAAGTATTTGAAGCTAAACCATTTGTTTCGCATGGATTTGAAGCTAAGCCTTCTACTTGGCATTGAATTGAAGCTAAATCGTGTGTTTTGCATGGATTTGAAGCTAACTCGTTTGTTTCTCCTTTATTTGACGCTGTATCATTTATATCGCAAGTATTTGAAGCTAAACCATTTGCTTCGCATGGATTTGAAGCTAAGCCTTCTACTTGGCATTGAATTGAAGCTAAATCGTGTGTTTTGCATGGATTTGAAGCTAACTCGTTTGTTTCTCCTGTATTTGACGCTGTATCATTTATATCGCAAGTATTTGAAGCTAAACCATTTGTTTCGCATGGATTTGAAGCTAAGCCTTCTACTTCGCACTGATTTGAAGTTAAATCATGTGTTCCGCGTGGATTTGGAGCTAACTCGTTTGTTGCGAATGCAGTTGAAGCTAAATCATGTCTTTCACAAGTATTTGAAGATGAACCATTTGAATCGCATGGCTTTGAACGTGAGCCTTCTATTTCGCACTGATTTGAACCTAAATAATATGTTTCGCATGGATTTGAAGCTAAACCTTCTTCATCCCATGGATTTGAAGCTAAATCATGTGTTTGGCATGGATTTGAAGCTAAGACTTCTACATCGCATTGATTTGAAGCTAAATCATGTGTTGCGCGTGGATTTGAAGGTAACTCGTTTGTTTCGCATGCAGTTGAAACTAAATCATGTATATCACAATTATTTGCAGCTAAACAATTTATTCGCATAGATTTGAAGCTAAGCCTTCTACTTGGCATTGAATTGAAGCTAAATCGTGTGTTTTGTATGGATTTGAAGCTAACCCGTTTGTTTCTCCTGTATTTGAAGCTGTATCATTTATATCGCAAGTATTTGAAGCTAACCCATTTGTTTCGCATGGATTTGAAGCTAAGCCTTCTACTTCGCATTGATTGGATCCTAAATCATGTGTTTTGCATGGATTTGAAGCTAAGCCTTCTACATCACATTGATTTGAAGCCAAATCATGTGTTTGCCATGGATTTGAAGTTAAACCTGCTACTTCGCATTGATTTGAAGCTAAATCATGTGTTTCGCATCGATTTGCAGCTAACTCGTTCGTTTCGCCTGCATTTGAAACTATATCAATTATATCGCAAGTATTTGAAGCTCAATCATTTGTTTCGCATGGATGTGAAGTTAAACCTGTTACTTCGCATTGATTTGAAGCTAAATTATGTGTTTCGCGTGGATTTGAAGGTAACTCGTTGTTTCGCATGTAGTTGAAGCTAAATCATGCATTTCACAAGTATTTGAATCCGAAACATTAGATTCGCATCGATTTGATGCTAAGCCTTCTACTTGGCATTGAATTGAAGCTAAATCGTGTGTTTTGCATGGATTTGAAGCTAACTCGTTTGTTTCTCCTGTATTTGAAGCTATATCTTTATATCGCAAGTATTTGAAGCTAAAGCATTTGTTTCGCATGGATTTGAAGCTAAGGCTTCTACTTCGCATTGATTGGATCCTAAATCACGTGTTTTGCATGGATTTGAATCTAAGCCTTCTACATCGCATTGATTTGCAGCTGAATCATGTGTTTCGTATGGATTTGAAGCTAACTCGTTCGTTTGTCCTGCATTTGAAACTATATCACTTATATTGCAAGTATTTGAAGCTAAATCATGTTTTTCGCTTGGATTTGAATGTAACTCATTTGTTTCGCATGCAGTTGAAGCTATATCACCTATATCCCAAGTGTAGGAAGCTCAATCATTTGTTTCGCATGGATTTGAAGCTAAACCTGCTACTTCGCATTGATTGGATACTAAATCACGTGTTTTGCATGGATTTGAATCTAAGCCTTCTACGTCGCATTGATTTGCAGCTGAATCATGTGTTTCTCATCGATTTGAAGCTAACTCGTTCGTTTCACCTGCATTTGAAACTATATCACTTATATCGCAAGTATTAGAAGCTAAATCATTTGTTTCGATTGGATTTGAAGCTAAACCTTCTACATGGCATTGATTTGAAGCTAAATCGTGTGTTTCGCATGGATTTGAAGGTAACTCGTTTGTTTCGCATGCAGTTGTAGCTAAATAATGTATATCACAAGTATTTGTAGCTAAACCATTTGTTTCGCATGGATTTGAAGCTAAGCCTTCTACTTCGCACTGATTTGAAGTTAAATCATGTGTTCCGCGTGGATTTGGAGCTAACTCGTTTGTTGCGAATGCAGTTGAAGCTAAATCATGTCTTTCACAAGTATTTGAAGATGAACCATTTGAATCGCATGGCTTTGAACGTGAGCCTTCTATTTCGCACTGATTTGAACCTATATAATATGTTTCGCATGGATTTGAAGCTAAACCTTCTACATCCCATGGATATGAAGCTAAATCATGTGTTTGGCATGGATTTGAAGCTAATCCTTCTACATCGCATTGATTTGAGGCTAAATCATGTGTTTCGCATGGATTTGAAGCTAAACCTTCTACATCGCATTGATTTGAAGCTAAATCATGTGTTTCGCGTGGATTTGAAGGTAACTCGTTTGTTTTGCATGCAGTTGAAGCTATATCACCTTTATCCCAAGTGTTTGAAGCTAAATCATATGTGTCGTATGGATTTCAAGCTGAACCTACTACATCGCATTGATTTGAAACTTAATCTTGTGTATCGCATGGATTTAAAGCTAAACCTTCTACATCGCATTGATTTGAAGCTAAATCATGTGTTTCGCATGGATTTGAAGATAACAAGTTTGTTTCGCATGCAGTTGTAGCTAAATAATGTATATCACAAGTATTTCTAGCTAAACCATATTTTTCGCATGGATTTGAAGCTAAGCCTTCTACTTCGCATTGATTTGAAGCTAAATCATTTGTTTCGCATGGATTTGAAGCTAAACCTCCTACATCGCATTGATTTCCAGCTAAATCATGTGTTTCGCATGGATTTGAAGCTAACTCGTTCGATGCGCATGCAGTTAAATCTAAATAACGTATATCACAAGTATTTGAAGCTAAACCATTTGTTTCGCATGGATTTGAATCTAAACCTTCTACATCGCATAGATTTGAAGCTAAATCGTGTGTTTCGCATGGATTTGAGGCAAATTCTTTTGTTTCGCATGCAGTTGTAGCTAAATAATGTACATCACAAGTATTTGTAGCTAAACCATTTGTTTCGCATGTATGTGAAGCTAAATCATGTGTTTACCATGACAATGAACCTAAATCATGTGTTGCCCATGGATTTGTAGCTTAATCATGTGCTTTGCATGGATTTGAAGCTAACTCGTTCGTTGCGCATGCAGTTAAATCTAAATAACGTATATCACAAGTATTTGAAGCTAAACCATTTGTTTCGCATGGATTTGAAGCTAAGCCTTCTACTTCGCATTAGTTAGAAGCTAAATCACGTGTTTTGCATTGATTTGAAGCTAAGCCTTGTACTTCGCATTGATTTGAAGCTAAATCATTTGTTTCGCATAGAAATGAAGTTACCTCGTTTGTCCCTCCTGCTTTTGAAGCTATATCACTTATATCGCAAGTATTTGAAGCTAAATCATATGTGTCGCATGGATTTGAAGCTGAACCTTCTACATCGCATTGATTTGAAACTAAATCTTGTAAATCGCATGGATTTGAAGCTAAACCTTCTACATCGCATTGATTTGAAGCTAAATCATGTGTTTCGCATGGATTTGAAGTTAACTCGTTTGTTTCGCATGCAGTTGTAGCTAAATAATGTATATCACAAGTATTTGAAGCTAAACCATTTGTTTCGCATGGATTTGAAGCTAAACCATTTGTTTCGCATGGATTTGAAGCTAAGCCTTCTACTTCTCATTAATTAGAAGCTAAATCACGTGTTTTGCATGGATTTGAAGCTAAGCCATCTACTTCCCATTGATTTGAAGCTAAATCATTTGTTTCGCATAGCATTGAAGCTACCTCGTTTGTTCCTCCTGATTTTGAAGCTATATCACTTATGTCGCAAGTATTTGAAACTAAATCATATGTGTCGCATGGATTTGAAGCTATATCACCTTTATCCCAAGTGTTTGAAGCTAAATCATATGTGTCGCATGGATTTGAAGCTGAACCTACTACAACGCATTGATTTTAAGCAAAATCTTGTGTATCGCATGGATTTGAAGCTAAACCTTCTACATCACATGGATATGAAGCTAAATCATGTGTTTGGCATGGATTTGAAGCTAAACCTTCTACATCGCATTGATTTGCTGCTGAATCATGTGTTTCGCATGGATTTGAACCTAACTCGTTTGTGTCGCATGCAGTTGAAGCTAAATCATGTATATCACAAGTATTTGAATCTAAACCATTTCTTTCGCACTGATTTGATGCTAAATCATGTCATTAGCATGGATTTGATCCTAACTCATTTGTGTCGCATGCAGTTGAATCTAAATCATGTATATCACAAGTATTTGAATCTAAACCACTTGTTTCGCATGGATTTGAAGCTAAGCCTTCTACTTCGCATTGATTTGAAGTTAAATCATTTGTTTCGCATGGATTTGAAGCTAAACCTTCTACATCCCATGGATTTGAAGCTAAATCATGTGTTTGGCATGGATTTGAAGCTAAACCTGCTACATCGCATTGATTTGCATCTGAATCATGTGTTTCGCATGGATTTGAAGCTGACTCGTTTGTTTCGCATGCAGTTGTAGCTAAATAATGTATATCACAAGTATTTGTAGCTAAATCACGTGTTTTGCATGGACTTGAAGCTGAACCTTCTACATCGCATTGATTTGCAAATGAATCATGTGTTTCGCATGGATTTGAAGCTAACTCGTTCGTTTCGCCTGTATTTGAAGCTATATCACTTATATCGCAAGTATTTGTAGCTAAATCATATGTGTCGCATGGATTTGAAGCTGAACCTTCTACATCGAATTGATTTGAAGCTAAATCTTGAGTATCGCATGGATTTGAAGCTAAATCATGTTATTCGCATGGACTCGAAGATAACTCGCTTGTTTAGCCTGCATTTGAAGCTCTACCATTTATACAGCAAGTATTTGAATCTAAATCATTCGTTTCGCATGGATTTGAAGCTTAACCTTCTACATCGCACTTATTTGCAGCTTAATAATGTGTTTTGCATGGCTTTGAAGCTAACTCGTTTGTTTCCCCTACATTTGGAGCTATATCACTTATATAACAAGTATCTGATGCTAAATCATTTGTTTCGCATGGATTTGGAGCTAAACCTTCTACATCGCATTGATTTCCAGCTAAATCATGTGTTTCGCATGGACTTGAAGCTAACTCGTTTGTTTCGCATGCAGTTGTAGCTAAATAATGTATATCACAAGTATTTGTAGCTAAACCACTTGTTTCGCATGGATTTGAAGCTAAGCCTTCTACTTCGCATTGATTTGAAGCTAAATCATTTGTTTCGCATGGATTTGAAACTGAACTTTCTACATCTCATTGATTTGAAGCTAAATCATGTGTATCGCATGGATTTGAAGCTAAACCCTCTACATCGCATTGATTTGCAACTAAATCATGTGTTTCGCATGGATCTGAAGCTAACTCGTTTGTTCCGCCTGCATTTGAAGCTATATCACTTATATTCGCAAGTATTTGATGCTAAATCATTCGTTTCGCATGGATTTGATGCTAAGCCTTTTACTTCGCAATGATTTGAAGCTAAATGATGTGTTTCCCTTGGATTTGAAGCTGAATCGTTTTTTTCGCATGCAGTTGAATCTATATCACTTATATCGCAAGTATCTGAAGCTAAATCATTTGTTTCTCATGGATTTGAAGCTAAACCTTCTACATCCCATGGATTTGAAGCTAAATCATGTGTTTGGCATGGATTTGAAGCTAAACCTGCTACATCGCATTGATTTGCATCTGAATCATGTGTTTCGCATGGATTTGAAGCTAACTCGTTTGTTTCGCATGCAGTTGTAGCTAAATAATGTATATCACAAGTATTTGTAGCTAAATCACGTGTTTTGCATGGACTTGAAGCTGAACCTTCTACATCGCATTGATTTGCAAATGAATCATGTGTTTCGCATGGATTTGAAGCTAACTCGTTCGTTTCGCCTGTATTTGAAGCTATATCACTTATATCGCAAGTATTTGCAGCTAAATCATATGTGTCGCATGGATTTGAAGCTGAACCTTCTACATCGAATTG
Source organism: Megalopta genalis (assembly GCF_051020955.1). Lineage (NCBI taxonomy): Eukaryota > Metazoa > Arthropoda > Insecta > Hymenoptera > Halictidae > Megalopta > Megalopta genalis. The sequence goes on along the minus strand of NW_027477023.1, from coordinate 89,401 downwards.
ATTTGAAGCTAAATCTTGAGTATCGCATGGATTTGAAGCTAAATCATGTTATTCGCATGGACTCGAAGATAACTCGCTTGTTTAGCCTGCATTTGAAGCTCTACCATTTATACAGCAAGTATTTGAATCTAAATCATTCGTTTCGCATGGATTTGAAGCTAAACCTTCTACATCGCACTTATTTGCAGCTTAATAATGTGTTTTGCATGGCTTTGAAGCTAACTCGTTTGTTTCCCCTACATTTGGAGCTATATCACTTATATAACAAGTATCTGATGCTAAATCATTTGTTTCGCATGGATTTGGAACTAAACCTTCTACATCGCATTGATTTCCAGCTAAATCATGTGTTTCGCATGGACTTGAAGCTAACTCGTTTGTTTCGCATGCAGTTGTAGCTAAATAATGTATATCACAAGTATTTGTAGCTAAACCACTTGTTTCGCATGGATTTGAAGCTAAGCCTTCTACTTCGCATTGATTTGAAGCTAAATCATGTGTATCGCATGGATTTGAAGCTAAACCCTCTACATCGCATTGATTTGCAACTAAATCATGTGTTTCGCATGGATCTGAAGCTAACTCGTTTGTTCCGCCTGCATTTGAAGCTATATCACTTATATTCGCAAGTATTTGATGCTAAATCATTCGTTTCGCATGGATTTGATGCTAGGCCTTTTACTTCGCAATGATTTGAAGCTAAATGATGTGTTTCCCTTGGATTTGAAGCTGAATCGTTTTTTTCGCATGCAGTTGAATCTATATCACTTATATCGCAAGTATCTGAAGCTAAATCATTTGTTTCTCATGGATTTGAAGCTAAACCTTCTACATCCCATGGATTTGAAGCTAAATCATGTGTTTGGCATGGATTTGAAGCTAAACCTGCTACATCGCATTGATTTGCATCTGAATCATGTGTTTCGCATGGATTTGAAGCTAACTCGTTTGTTTCGCATGCAGTTGTAGCTAAATAATGTATATCACAAGTATTTGTAGCTAAATCACGTGTTTTGCATGGACTTGAAGCTGAACCTTCTACATCGCATTGATTTGCAAATGAATCATGTGTTTCGCGTGGATTTGAAGGTAACTCGTTTGATTCGCATGCAGTTGTAGCTAAATAATGTATATAACAAGTATTTGTAGCTAAATCATTTGTTACGCATGGATTTGAAGCTAATCCTTCTACATCGCATATATTTTAAGCTAAATCATGTGTTTCGCATGGATTTGAAGGTAACTCGTTTGTTTCGCATGCAGTTGTAGCTAAATAATGTATATCACAAGTATTTGTAGCTAAATCATTTGTTTCGCATGGATTTGAAGCTAAGCCTGCTACTTCGCATTGATTTGAAACTAAATCATTTGTTTCGCATAGAACTGAAGCTACCTCGTTTGTTTCTCCTGTATTTGAAGCTGTATCATTTATATCGCAAGTATTTGAAGCTAAACCATTTGTTTCGCATGGATTTGAAGCAAAGCCTTCTACTTGGCATTGAATTGAAGCTAAATCGTGTGTTTTGCTTGGATTTGAAGCTAACTCGTTTGTTTCTCCTGTATTTGACGCTGTATCATTTACATCGCATTTAAATCACGTGTTTTGTATGGATTTGAAGCTAAGCCTTCTACATCACATTGATTTATAGCTAAATCATGTGTTTCGCGAGGATTTGAAGGTAACTCGTTTGTTTCGCATGCAGTTGAAGCTAAATCATGTCTTTCACAAGTATTTGAAGATGAACCATTTGAATCGCATGGCTTTGAACCTGAGCTATCTACTTCGCACTGATTTGCACCTAAATAATGTGATTCGCATGGATTTGAAGCTAAACCTTCTACATCCCATGGATTTGAAGCTAAATCATGTGTTTGGCATGGATTTGAAGCTAAACATTCTACATCGCATTGATTTGCAGCTGAATCATGTGTTTCGCATCGATTTGCAGCTAACTCGTTCGTTTCGCCTGCATTTGAAACTATATCACTTATATCGCAAGTATTTGAAGCTAAACCATTTGCTTCGCATGGATTTGAAGCTAAGCCTTCTACTTGGCATTGAATTGAAGCTAAATCGTGTGTTTTGCATGGATTTGAAGCTAACTCGTTTGTTTCTCCTGTATTTGAAGCTGTATCATTTATATCGCAAGTATTTGAAGCTAAACCATTTGTTTCGCATGGATTTGAAGCTAAGCCTTCTACTTGGCATTGAATTGAAGCTAAATCGTGCGTTTTGCATGGATTTGAAGCTAACTCGTTTGTTTCTCCTGTATTTGACGCTGTATCATTTATATCGCAAGTATTTGAAGCTAAACCATTTGCTTCGCATGGATTTGAAGCTAAGCCTTCTACTTGGCATTGAATTGAAGCTAAATCGTATGTTTTGCATGGATTTGAAGCTAACTCGTTTGTTTCTCCTGTATTTGACGCTGTATCATTTATATCGCAAGTATTTGAAGCTAAACCATTTGTTTCGCATGGATTTGAAGCTAAGCCTTCTACTTCGCACTGATTTGAAGTTAAATCATGTGTTCCGCGTGGATTTGGAGCTAACTCGTTTGTTGCGAATGCAGTTGAAGCTAAATCATGTCTTTCACAAGTATTTGAAGATGAACCATTTGAATCGCATGGCTTTGAACGTGAGCCTTCTATTTCGCACTGATTTGAACCTAAATAATATGTTTCGCATGGATTTGAAGCTAAACCTTCTTCATCCCATGGATTTGAAGGTAAATCATGTGTTTGGCATGGATTTGAAGCTAAGACTTCTACATCGCATTGATTTGAAGCTAAATCATGTGTTGCGCGTGGATTTGAAGGTAACTCGTTTGTTTCGCATGCAGTTGAAACTAAATCATGTATATCACAATTATTTGCAGCTAAACAATTTATTCGCATAGATTTGAAGCTAAGCCTTCTACTTGGCATTGAATTGAAGCTAAATCGTGTGTTTTGTATGGATTTGAAGCTAACCCGTTTTTTCTCCTGTATTTGAAGCTGTATCATTTATATCGCAAGTATTTGAAGGTAACCCATTTGTTTCGCATGGATTTGAAGCTAAGCCTTCTACTTCGCATTGATTGGATCCTATATCATGTGTTTTGCATGGATTTGAAGCTAAGCCTTCTACATCACATTGATTTGAAGCCAAATCATGTGTTTGCCATGGATTTGAAGTTAAACCTGCTACTTCGCATTGATTTGAAGCTAAATCATGTGTTTCGCATCGATTTGCAGCTAACTCGTTCGTTTCGCCTGCATTTGAAACTATATCAATTATATCGCAAGTATTTGAAGCTCAATCATTTGTTTCGCATGGATGTGAAGTTAAACCTGTTACTTCGCATTGATTTGAAGCTAAATTATGTGTTTCGCGTGGATTTGAAGGTAACTCGTTGTTTCGCATGTAGTTGAAGCTAAATCATGCATTTCACAAGTATTTGAATCCGAAACATTAGATTCGCATCGATTTGATGCTAAGCCTTCTACTTGGCATTGAATTGAAGCTAAATCGTGTGTTTTGCATGGATTTGAAGCTAACTCGTTTGTTTCTCCTGTATTTGAAGCTATATCATTTATATCGCAAGTATTTGAAGCTAAAGCATTTTTTTCGCATGGATTTGAAGCTAAGGCTTCTACTTCGCATTGATTGGATCCTAAATCACGTGTTTTGCATGGATTTGAATCTAAGCCTTCTACATCGCATTGATTTGCAGCTGAATCATGTGTTTCGCATGGATTTGAAGCTAACTCGGTCGTTTGTCCTGCATTTGAAACTATATCACTTATATTGCAAGTATTTGAAGCTAAATCATGTTTTTCGCTTGGATTTGAATGTAACTCATTTGTTTCGCATGCAGTTGAAGCTATATCACCTATATCCCAAGTGTAGGAAGCTCAATCATTTGTTTCGCATGGATTTGAAGCTAAACCTGCTACTTCGCATTGATTGGATACTAAATCACGTGTTTTGCATGGATTTGAATCTAAGCCTTCTACGTCGCATTGATTTGCAGCTGAATCATGTGTTTCTCATCGATTTGAAGCTAACTCGTTCGTTTCACCTGCATTTGAAACTATATCACTTATATCGCAAGTATTAGAAGCTAAATCATTTGTTTCGATTGGATTTGAAGCTAAACCTTCTACATGGCATTGATTTGAAGCTAAATCGTGTGTTTCGCATGGATTTGAAGGTAACTCGTTTGTTTCGCATGCAGTTGTAGCTAAATAATGTATATCACAAGTATTTGTAGCTAAACCATTTGTTTCGCATGGATTTGAAGCTAAGCCTTCTACTTCGCATTGATTTGAAGCTAAATCATTTGTTTCGCATGGATTTGAAGCTAAACCTTCTACATCGCATTGATTTGAAGCTAAATCATGTGTTTCGCGTGGATTTGAAGCTATCTCGTTTGTTTCGCATGCAGTTGTAGCTAAATAATGTATATCACAGGTATTTGTAGCTACACCATTTGTTTCGCATGGATTTGAAGCTAAGCCTTCTACTTCCCATTGATTTTTTGCTAAATCATTTGTTTCGCATGGATTTGAAGCTAAACCTTCTACATCGCATTGATTTGAAGCTAAATCATGTGTTTCGCGTGGATTTGAAGCTAACTCGTTTGTTTCGCATGCATTATTGTAGCTAAATAATGTATATCACAAGTATTTGTAGCTAAATCACGTGTTTTGCATGGACTTGAAGCTGAACCTTCTACATCGCATTGATTTGCAAATGAATCATGTGTTTCGCATGGATTTGAAGCTAACTCGTTCGTTGCGCATACAGTTAAATCTCAATAACGTATATCACAAGTATTTGAAGCTAAACCATTTGTTTCGCATGGATTTGAAGCTAAGCCTTCTACTTCGCATTAATTGGAAGATAAATCACGTGTTTTGCATGGATTTTTGAAGCTGAACCTTCTACATCGCACTCATTTGAACCAATTCATGTGTTTCGCGTGGATTTGAAGGTAACTCGTTTGTTTCGCATGCAGTTGAAGCTATATCACCTTTAACCCAAGTCTTTGAAGCTCAATCATTTGTTTCACATGGATTTCAAGCTAAACCTTCTACATCGCATTGATTTGAAGCTAAATCATGTGTTTCGCATGGATTTGAAGCTAAGCCTTCTACTTCGCATTGACTTGAAGCTAAATCATTTGTTTCGCATAGAACTGAAGCTACCTCGTTTGTTCCTCCTGCTTTTGAAGCTATATCACTTATATCGCAAGTATTTGAAGCTAAATCATATGTGTCGCATGGATTTGAAGCTGAACCTTCTACATCGCATTGATTTTAAGCTAAATCTTATGTATCGCATTGATTTGAAGCTAATCCTTCTACTTCGCATTGAAATTGAAGCTAAATCATTTGTTTCGCATGGAATTGAAGCTACCTCGTTTGTTCCACCTGCTTTTGATGCTATATCACTTATATCGCAAGTATTTGAAGCTAAATCATTTGTGTCGCATGGATTTGAAGCAAAACCTTATACATCGCATTGATTTTAAGCTAAATCTTATGTATCGCATTGATTTGAAGCTAAGCCTTCTACATCGCATTGATTTGAAGCTAAATCATGTGTTTCGCATGGATTTGAAGCTAAACCCCCTACATCGCATTGATTTCCAACTAAATCATGTGTTTCGCATGGATCTGAATCTAACTCGTTTGTTTCGCCTGCATTTGATGCTATATCACTTATATTCGCAATCATTTGATGCTAAATCATTCGTTTCGCATGGATTTGAAGCTAAGCCTTTTACTTCGCATTGATTTGAAGTTAAATCATGTGTTTCCCTTGGATTTGAAGCTGAATGGTTTTTTTCGCATGCAGTTGAATCTATATCATTTATATCGCAAGTATTTGAAGCTAAAGCATTTGTTTCGCATGGATTTGAAGCTAAGGCTTCTACTTCGCATTGATTGGATCCTAAATCACGTGTTTTGCATGGATTTGAAGCTAAGCCTTCTACATCGCATTGATTTGCAGCTGAATCATGTGTTTCGCATGGATTTGAAGCTAACTCGGTCGTTTGTCCTGCATTTGAAACTATATCACTTATATTGCAAGTATTTGAAGCTAAATCATGTTTTTCGCTTGGATTTGAATGTAACTCATTTGTTTCGCATGCAGTTGAAGCTATATCACCTATATCCCAAGTGTAGGAAGCTCAATCATTTGTTTCGCATGGATTTGAAGCTAAACCTGCTACTTCGCATTGATTGGATACTAAATCACGTGTTTTGCATGGATTTGAATCTAAGCCTTCTACGTCGCATTGATTTGCAGCTGAATCATGTGTTTCTCATCGATTTGAAGCTAACTCGTTCGTTTCACCTGCATTTGAAACTATATCACTTATATCGCAAGTATTAGAAGCTAAATCATTTGTTTCGATTGGATTTGAAGCTAAACCTTCTACATGGCATTGATTTGAAGCTAAATCGTGTGTTTCGCATGGATTTGAAGGTAACTCGTTTGTTTCGCATGCAGTTGTAGCTAAATAATGTATATCACAAGTATTTGTAGCTAAACCATTTGTTTCGCATGGATTTGAAGCTAAGCCTTCTACTTCGCATTGATTTGAAGCTAAATCATTTGTTTCGCATGGATTTGAAGCTAAACCTTCTACATCGCATTGATTGAAGCTAAATCATGTGTTTCGCGTGGATTTGAAGCTATCTCGTTTGTTTCGCATGCAGTTGTAGCTAAATAATGTATATCACAGGTATTTGTAGCTACACCATTTGTTTCGCATGGATTTGAAGCTAAGCCTTCTACTTCCCATTGATTTTTTGCTAAATCATTTGTTTCGCATGGATTTGAAGCTAAACCTTCTACATCGCATTGATTTGAAGCTAAATCATGTGTTTCGCGTGGATTTGAAGCTAACTCGTTTGTTTCTCCTGTATTTGACGCTGTATCATTTACATCGCATTTAAATCACGTGTTTTGTATGGATTTGAAGCTAAGCCTTCTACATCACATTGATTTATAGCTAAATCATGTGTTTCGCGAGGATTTGAAGGTAACTCGTTTGTTTCGCATGCAGTTGAAGCTAAATCATGTCTTTCACAAGTATTTGAAGATGAACCATTTGAATCGCATGGCTTTGAACCTGAGCTATCTACTTCGCACTGATTTGCACCTAAATAATGTGATTCGCATGGATTTGAAGCTAAACCTTCTACATCCCATGGATTTGAAGCTAAATCATGTGTTTGGCATGGATTTGAAGCTAAACATTCTACATCGCATTGATTTGCAGCTGAATCATGTGTTTCGCATCGATTTGCAGCTAACTCGTTCGTTTCGCCTGCATTTGAAACTATATCACTTATATCGCAAGTATTTGAAGCTAAACCATTTGCTTCGCATGGATTTGAAGCTAAGCCTTCTACTTGGCATTGAATTGAAGCTAAATCGTATGTTTTGCATGGATTTGAAGCTAACTCGTTTGTTTCTCCTGTATTTGAAGCTGTATCATTTATATCGCAAGTATTTGAAGCTAAACCATTTGTTTCGCATGGATTTGAAGCTAAGCCTTCTACTTGGCATTGAATTGAAGCTAAATCGTGCGTTTTGCATGGATTTGAAGCTAACTCGTTTGTTTCTCCTGTATTTGACGCTGTATCATTTATATCGCAAGTATTTGAAGCTAAACCATTTGCTTCGCATGGATTTGAAGCTAAGCCTTCTACTTGGCATTGAATTGAAGCTAAATCGTATGTTTTGCATGGATTTGAAGCTAACTCGTTTGTTTCTCCTGTATTTGACGCTGTATCATTTATATCGCAAGTATTTGAAGCTAAACCATTTGTTTCGCATGGATTTGAAGCTAAGCCTTCTACTTCGCACTGATTTGAAGTTAAATCATGTGTTCCGCGTGGATTTGGAGCTAACTCGTTTGTTGCGAATGCAGTTGAAGCTAAATCATGTCTTTCACAAGTATTTGAAGATGAACCATTTGAATCGCATGGCTTTGAACGTGAGCCTTCTATTTCGCACTGATTTGAACCTAAATAATATGTTTCGCATGGATTTGAAGCTAAACCTTCTTCATCCCATGGATTTGAAGGTAAATCATGTGTTTGGCATGGATTTGAAGCTGAGACTTCTACATCGCATTGATTTGAAGCTAAATCATGTGTTGCGCGTGGATTTGAAGGTAACTCGTTTGTTTCGCATGCAGTTGAAACTAAATCATGTATATCACAATTATTTGCAGCTAAACAATTTATTCGCATAGATTTGAAGCTAAGCCTTCTACTTGGCATTGAATTGAAGCTAAATCGTGTGTTTTGTATGGATTTGAAGCTAACCCGTTTTTTCTCCTGTATTTGAAGCTGTATCATTTATATCGCAAGTATTTGAAGGTAACCCATTTGTTTCGCATGGATTTGAAGCTAAGCCTTCTACTTCGCATTGATTGGATCCTATATCATGTGTTTTGCATGGATTTGAAGCTAAGCCTTCTACATCACATTGATTTGAAGCCAAATCATGTGTTTGCCATGGATTTGAAGTTAAACCTGCTACTTCGCATTGATTTGAAGCTAAATCATGTGTTTCGCATCGATTTGCAGCTAACTCGTTCGTTTCGCCTGCATTTGAAACTATATCAATTATATCGCAAGTATTTGAAGCTCAATCATTTGTTTCGCATGGATGTGAAGTTAAACCTGTTACTTCGCATTGATTTGAAGCTAAATTATGTGTTTCGCGTGGATTTGAAGGTAACTCGTTGTTTCGCATGTAGTTGAAGCTAAATCATGCATTTCACAAGTATTTGAATCCGAAACATTAGATTCGCATCGATTTGATGCTAAGCCTTCTACTTGGCATTGAATTGAAGCTAAATCGTGTGTTTTGCATGGATTTGAAGCTAACTCGTTTGTTTCTCCTGTATTTGAAGCTATATCATTTATATCGCAAGTATTTGAAGCTAAAGCATTTTTTTCGCATGGATTTGAAGCTAAGGCTTCTACTTCGCATTGATTGGATCCTAAATCACGTGTTTTGCATGGATTTGAATCTAAGCCTTCTACATCGCATTGATTTGCAGCTGAATCATGTGTTTCGCATGGATTTGAAGCTAACTCGGTCGTTTGTCCTGCATTTGAAACTATATCACTTATATTGCAAGTATTTGAAGCTAAATCATGTTTTTCGCTTGGATTTGAATGTAACTCATTTGTTTCGCATGCAGTTGAAGCTATATCACCTATATCCCAAGTGTAGGAAGCTCAATCATTTGTTTCGCATGGATTTGAAGCTAAACCTGCTACTTCGCATTGATTGGATACTAAATCACGTGTTTTTGCATGGATTTGAATCTAAGCCTTCTACGTCGCATTGATTTGCAGCTGAATCATGTGTTTCTCATCGATTTGAAGCTAACTCGTTCGTTTCACCTGCATTTGAAACTATATCACTTATATCGCAAGTATTAGAAGCTAAATCATTTGTTTCGATTGGATTTGAAGCTAACCTTCTTACATGGCATTGATTTGAAGCTAAATCGTGTGTTTCGCATGGATTTGAAGGTAACTCGTTTGTTTCGCATGCAGTTGTAGCTAAATAATGTATATCACAAGTATTTGTAGCTAAACCATTTGTTTCGCATGGATTTGAAGCTAAGCCTTCTACTTCGCATTGATTTGAAGCTAAATCATTTGTTTCGCATGGATTTGAAGCTAAACCTTCTACATCGCATTGATTTGAAGCTAAATCATGTGTTTCGCGTGGATTTGAAGCTATCTCGTTTGTTTCGCATGCAGTTGTAGCTAAATAATGTATATCACAGGTATTTGTAGCTACACCATTTGTTTCGCATGGATTTGAAGCTAAGCCTTCTACTTCCCATTGATTTTTTGCTAAATCATTTGTTTCGCATGGATTTGAAGCTAAACCTTCTACATCGCATTGATTTGAAGCTAAATCATGTGTTTCGCGTGGATTTGAAGCTAACTCGTTTGTTTCGCATGCATTTGTAGCTAAATAATGTATATCACAAGTATTTGTAGCTAAATCACGTGTTTTGCATGGACTTGAAGCTGAACCTTCTACATCGCATTGATTTGCAAATGAATCATGTGTTTCGCATGGATTTGAAGCTAACTCGTTCGTTGCGCATACAGATAAATCTCAATAACGTATATCACAAGTATTTGAAGCTAAACCATTTGTTTCGCATGGATTTGAAGCTAAGCCTTCTACTTCGCATTAATTGGAAGATAAATCACGTGTTTTGCATGGATTTTGAAGCTGAACCTTCTACATCGCACTCATTTGAACCAATTCATGTGTTTCGCGTGGATTTGAAGGTAACTCGTTTGTTTCGCATGCAGTTGAAGCTATATCACCTTTAACCCAAGTCTTTGAAGCTCAATCATTTGTTTCACATGGATTTCAAGCTAAACCTTCTACATCGCATTGATTTGAAGCTAAATCATGTGTTTCGCATGGATTTGAAGCTAAGCCTTCTACTTCGCATTGACTTGAAGCTAATCATTTGTTTCGCATAGAACTGAAGCTACCTCGTTTGTTCCTCCTGCTTTTGAAGCTATATCACTTATATCGCAAGTATTTGAAGCTAAATCATATGTGTCGCATGGATTTGAAGCTGAACCTTCTACATCGCATTGATTTTAAGCTAAATCTTATGTATCGCATTGATTTGAAGCTAATCCTTCTACTTCGCATTGAAATTGAAGCTAATCATTTGTTTCGCATGGAATTGAAGCTACCTCGTTTGTTCCACCTGCTTTTGATGCTATATCACTTATATCGCAAGTATTTGAAGCTAAATCATTTGTGTCGCATGGATTTGAAGCAAAACCTTATACATCGCATTGATTTTAAGCTAAATCTTTTGTATCGCATTGATTTGAAGCTAAGCCTTCTACATCGCATTGATTTGAAGCTAAATCATGTGTTTCGCATGGATTTGAAGGTAAACCCCCTACATCGCATTGATTTCCAACTAAATCATGTGTTTCGCATGGATCTGAATCTAACTCGTTTGTTTCGCCTGCATTTGATGCTATATCACTTATATTCGCAATCATTTGATGCTAAATCATTCGTTTCGCATGGATTTGAAGCTAAGCCTTTTACTTCGCATTGATTTGAAGTTAAATCATGTGTTTCCCTTGGATTTGAAGCTGAATGGTTTTTTTCGCATGCAGTTGAATCTATATCATTTATATCGCAAGTATTTGAAGCTAAAGCATTTGTTTCGCATGGATTTGAAGCTAAGGCTTCTACTTCGCATTGATTGGATCCTAAATCACGTGTTTTGCATGGATTTGAAGCTAAGCCTTCTACATCGCATTGATTTGCAGCTGAATCATGTGTTTCGCATGGATTTGAAGCTAACTCGGTCGTTTGTCCTGCATTTGAAACTATATCACTTATATTGCAAGTATTTGAAGCTAAATCATGTTTTTCGCTTGGATTTGAATGTAACTCATTTGTTTCGCATGCAGTTGAAGCTATATCACCTATATCCCAAGTGTAGGAAGCTCAATCATTTGTTTCGCATGGATTTGAAGCTAAACCTGCTACTTCGCATTGATTGGATACTAAATCACGTGTTTTGCATGGATTTGAATCTAAGCCTTCTACGTCGCATTGATTTGCAGCTGAATCATGTGTTTCTCATCGATTTGAAGCTAACTCGTTCGTTTCACCTGCATTTGAAACTATATCACTTATATCGCAAGTATTAGAAGCTAAATCATTTGTTTCGATTGGATTTGAAGCTAAACCTTCTACATGGCATTGATTTGAAGCTAAATCGTGTGTTTCGCATGGATTTGAAGGTAACTCGTTTGTTTCGCATGCAGTTGTAGCTAAATAATGTATATCACAAGTATTTGTAGCTAAACCATTTGTTTCGCATGGATTTGAAGCTAAGCCTTCTACTTCGCATTGATTTGAAGCTAAATCATTTGTTTCGCATGGATTTGAAGCTAAACCTTCTACATCGCATTGATTTGAAGCTAAATCATGTGTTTCGCGTGGATTTGAAGCTATCTCGTTTGTTTCGCATGCAGTTGTAGCTAAATAATGTATATCACAGGTATTTGTAGCTACACCATTTGTTTCGCATGGATTTGAAGCTAAGCCTTCTACTTCCCATTGATTTTTTGCTAAATCATTTGTTTCGCATGGATTTGAAGCTAAACCTTCTACATCGCATTGATTTGAAGCTAAATCATGTGTTTCGCGTGGATTTGAAGCTAACTCGTTTGTTTCGCATGCAGTTGTAGCTAAATAATGTATATCACAAGTATTTGTAGCTAAATCACGTGTTTTGCATGGACTTGAAGCTGAACCTTCTACATCGCATTGATTTGCAAATGAATCATGTGTTTCGCATGGATTTGAAGCTAACTCGTTCGTTGCGCATACAGTTAAATCTCAATAACGTATATCACAAGTATTTGAAGCTAAACCATTTGTTTCGCATGGATTTGAAGCTAAGCCTTCTACTTCGCATTAATTGGAAGATAAATCACGTGTTTTGCATGGATTTTTGAAGCTGAACCTTCTACATCGCACTCATTTGAACCAATTCATGTGTTTCGCGTGGATTTGAAGGTAACTCGTTTGTTTCGCATGCAGTTGAAGCTATATCACCTTTAACCCAAGTCTTTGAAGCTCAATCATTTGTTTCACATGGATTTCAAGCTAAACCTTCTACATCGCATTGATTTGAAGCTAAATCATGTGTTCGCATGGATTTGAAGCTAAGCCTTCTACTTCGCATTGACTTGAAGCTAAATCATTTGTTTCGCATAGAACTGAAGCTACCTCGTTTGTTCCTCCTGCTTTTGAAGCTATATCACTTATATCGCAAGTATTTGAAGCTAAATCATATGTGTCGCATGGATTTGAAGCTGAACCTTCTACATCGCATTGATTTGCAAATGAATCATGTGTTTCGCATGGATTTGAAGCTAACTCGTTCGTTTCGCCTGTATTTGAATCTATATCACTTATATCGCACCTATTTGAAGCTCAATCATTTGTTTCACATGGATTTGAAGCTAAACCTTCTACATCGCATTGATTTGAAGCTAACTCATGTGTGTCGCGTGGATTTGTAGGTAACTCGTTTGTTTCGTATGCAGTTGTAGCTAAATAATGTATATCACAAGTATTTGTAGCTGAATCATTTGTTTCGCATGGATTTGAAGCTAAGCCTTCTACTTCGCATTGATTTGAAGCTTAATCATTTGTTTCGCATGGATTTGAAGCAAAACCTTCTACATCGCATTGATTTTAAGCTAAATCTTATGTATCGCATTGATTTGAAGCTAATCCTTCTACTTCGCATTGAAATTGAAGCTAAATCATTTGTTTCGCATGGAATTGAAGCTACCTCGTTTGTTCCACCTGCTTTTGATGCTATATCACTTATATCGCAAGTATTTGAAGCTAAATCATTTGTGTCGCATGGATTTGAAGCAAAACCTTATACATCGCATTGATTTTAAGCTAAATCTTATGTATCGCATTGATTTGAAGCTAAGCCTTCTACATCGCATTGATTTGAAGCTAAATCATGTGTTTCGCATGGATTTGAAGCTAAACCCCCTACATCGCATTGATTTCCAACTAAATCATGTGTTTCGCATGGATCTGAATCTAACTCGTTTGTTTCGCCTGCATTTGATGCTATATCACTTATATTCGCAATCATTTGATGCTAAATCATTCGTTTCGCATGGATTTGAAGCTAAGCCTTTTACTTCGCATTGATTTGAAGTTAAATCATGTGTTTCCCTTGGATTTGAAGCTGAATCGTTTTTTTCGCATGCAGTTGAATCTATATCATTTATATCGCAAGTATCTGAAGTTAAATCATTTATTTCTCATGGATTTGAAGCTAAACTTTCTACATCCCATGGATTTGAAGCTAAATCATGTGTTTGGCATGGATTTGAAGCTAAACCTTATACATCGCATTGATTTGCATCTGAATCATGTGTTTCGCATGGATTTGAAGCCAAGCCTTCTACTTCGCATTCATTTGAAGCTAAATCATGTGTCTCGCATAGTTTTTGCAGCATACTCGTTTCATTCGTCTGCATTTGAAGCTATATCACTTATATCGCAAGTATCTGATGCTAAATCGTTCGTTTTGCATGGATTTGAAGCTAAACCTTCTAAGTCGCATTGATTTACAGCTACATCATGTGTATCGCATGGATTTGAAGCTAACTCGTTTGATTCGTCTGCATTTGAAGCTATATCATTTATATCGCAAGTATTTGAATGTAAATCATTTGTTTCGCACGGATCTGAAGGTAACTCGTTTGTTTTGTCTGCATTTGAAGCTGTTTCATTTATATCGCAAGTATTTGAAGCTTTCTCGTTTGCTTCGAATGCAGTTGAAGCTAAATCATGTATATCACAAGTCTTTGCAGCTAAACAATTCATTCGCATGGATTTGAAGCTATGCCTTCTACTTGGCATTGAATTGAAGCTAAATCGTCTGTTTTGCATGGATTTGAAGCTAACTCGTTTGTTTCTCCCGTATTTGAAGCTAAATCATTTATATCGCAAGTATTTGAAGCTAAAGCATTTGTTTCGCATGGATTTGAATCTAAGCCTTCTACTTCGCATTGATTGGATCCGAAATCACGTGTTTTGCATGGATTTGAAGCTAAGCCTTCTACATCGCATTGATTTGCAGCTGAATCATGTGTTTGGCATGGATTTGACGCTAACTCGTTCGTTTCTCCTGCATTTGAAACTATATCACTTATATCGCAAGTATTTGAAGCTAAATCTTGTGTATCGCTTGGATTTGAAGCTAAACCTTCTACATCGCATTGGTTTGCAGCTGAACCATGTGTTTCGCATGGATTTGAAGCTAACTCGTTCGATTCGCCTGCATTTGTAACTATATCACTTATATCGCAAGTATTTGAAGCTAAATCATGTGTTTCGCTTGGATTTTAAGCTAAACCTTCTACATCGCATTGTTTTGAAGCTAAATTATGTGTGTTGCTTGGATTTGAATGTAACTCATTTGTTTCGCATGCAGTTGAAGCTAAATCATGTATATCACAAGAATTTGAAGCTAAACCATTTGTTCCGCCTGGATTTGAAGCTAAGCCGTCTACTTCTCATTGACATCAAGCTAAATCATGTGTTTCGCATTGATTTGAAGCTGAATCATGTGTTCCGCACGGGTTTGAAGTTAACTCGTTTGTTTCGCCTGCATTTGAAGCCATATCACATATATCGCAAGTATTAAAAGCAAAATCATTTGTTTCGCACGGTATCGTAGCTAAGCTTTCTACTTCGAAATTGATTGGAATCGAAATCATGTGTTTCGCATGGATTTGAAGCTACCTTGTTTGTTCCGCATGCAGTTGAAGCTAAATCGTGTTTATCACAAGTATTTGATGCTAAATCTTTTGTTTCGCATGGATTTGAAGCTAAACCTTCTACTTCTCATTGACATCAAGCTAAATCATGTGTTTCGCATTGATTTGAAGCTAAATCATGTGTATTGCATTGATTTGAAGCTGATTCTTTTGTCTCGCATGGAGTTGAATATAAATCACGTTTATCACAAGTATCTGAAGCAAATCCATTTGTTTCGCAAGTATTTAAAGCTAAATCATTCGGTTCGTATGGGGTTGAAGCTAAGCCTTCTACTTCGTATTGATTTGAACCCAAATCATGTGTTTCGCATGGATCTGTGGCTAACTCGTTTGTTTCGCCTGCGTTTGCAGCTATGTCACTTATATTCGCAAGTATTTGAAGCTAAATCATGTGTTTCGCTTGGATTTTAAGCTAAACCTTCTACATCGCATTGTTTTGAAGCTAAATTATGTGTGTTGCTTGGATTTGAATGTAACTCATTTGTTTCGCATGCAGTTGAAGCTAAATCATGTATATCACAAGAATTTGAAGCTAAACCATTTGTTCCGCCTGGATTTGAAGCTAAGCCGTCTACTTCTCATTGACATCAAGCTAAATCATGTGTTTCGCATTGATTTGAAGCTGAATCATGTGTTCCGCACGGGTTTGAAGTTAACTCGTTTGTTTCGCCTGCATTTGAAGCCATATCACATATATCGCAAGTATTAAAAGCAAAATCATTTGTTTCGCACGGTATCGTAGCTAAGCTTTCTACTTCGAAATTGATTGGAATCGAAATCATGTGTTTCGCATGGATTTGAAGCTACCTTGTTTGTTCCGCATGCAGTTGAAGCTAAATCGTGTTTATCACAAGTATTTGATGCTAAATCTTTTGTTTCGCATGGATTTGAAGCTAAACCTTCTACTTCTCATTGACATCAAGCTAAATCATGTGTTTCGCATTGATTTGAAGCTAAATCATGTGTATTGCATTGATTTGAAGCTGATTCTTTTGTCTCGCATGGAGTTGAATATAAATCACGTTTATCACAAGTATCTGAAGCAAATCCATTTGTTTCGCAAGTATTTAAAGCTAAATCATTCGGTTCGTATGGGGTTGAAGCTAAGCCTTCTACTTCGTATTGATTTGAACCCAAATCATGTGTTTCGCATGGATCTGTAGCTAACTCGTTTGTTTCGCCTGCGTTTGCAGCTATGTCACTTATATTCGCAAGTAATTGTAGCTAAATCTTTCGTCTCGCATGAATTTGAAGCTAAGCCTTCTACTTCGTATTGATTTGAAGCTAAATCATGTGTTTCGCGTGGATTTGAAGGTAACTCGTTGTTTCGCATGCCGTTGAAGCTAAATCATGCATTTCACAAGTATTTGAAGCCGAACCATTAGATTCGCATGGATTTGAAGCTAAGCCTTCTACTTCGCACTGATTTGAAGTTAAATCATGTGTTTCGCGTGGATTTGGAGCTCACTCGTTTGCTTCGAATGCAGTTGAAGCTAAATCATGTATATCACAAGTATTTGAAGCTAAACCATTTGTATCGCATAGATTTGAAGCTCTGCCTTCTACATCGCATTGATTTGACGCTAAATATTGTGTTTCGAATGGATTTGAAGCTAACTCGTTTGTTTCGCATGCAGTTGAAACTAAATCATGTATATCACAAGTCTTTGCAGCTAAACAATTCATTCGCATGGATTTGATGCTAAGCCTTCTACTTGGCATTGAATTGAAGCTAAATCGTCTGTTTTGCATGGATTTGAAGCTAAGTCTTCTACTTCGCATTGATTTGAATCTAAATCGTGTGTCGCATGGATTTGAAGCTAACTCGTATGTTTTGCCTGTATTTAAAGCTATATGATTTATATCGCAAATATTTGTAGATAAATCATTTGATTCGCATGAATTTGAAGCTAAATAACGTGCTTCGCAAATCGTTTGTTTGGCCAGCATTTGAAGCTATATCTTTCACATCGCAAGTATTTGAAAGTTACTCATTTATTTTGCATGGAGTTGAAGCTAAGCCTTCAACCACGCATTGATATGAAGCTAAATCATGTGTTTCGCTTGGATTTGAATCTAACTCGTTTGTTTCGCATGCAGTTGAAGCTAAATCATGTCTTTCACAAGTATTTGGAGATGAACCATTTGAATCGCATGGCTTTGAACCTGAGCCTTCTATTTCGCACTGATTTGCACCTAAATAATGTGTTTCGCATGGATTTGAAGCTAAACCTTCTACATCCCATGGATTTGAAGCTAAATCATGTGCTTGGCATGGATCTGAAGCTAAGCCTTCTACTTCGCATTGATTTGCTGCTTAATCGTGTGTTTCGCATGGATTTGAAGGTAACTCGTTTGTTTCGCATGCAGTTGAAGCTAAATCATGTCTTTTACAAGTAGTTGAAGATGAACCTTTTGAATCGCATGGCTTTGAACCTGAGCCTTCTACTTCGCACTGATTTGCACCTCAATAATGTGTTTCGCATGGATTTGAAGCTAAACCTTCTACATCGCATTGATTTGTAGCTAAATCATTTGATTCCCTTGGATATGAAGCTAAATCATGTGTTTCGCATGGATTTGAAGCTAACTCGTTCGTTTCGCCTGCATATGAAGCTATATCACTTATATCGCAAGTATTTGTAGCTAAATCATTTGTATCTCATGGATTTGAAGCTAAGTCTTCTACTTCGCATTGATATGAAACTAAATCATGTGTTTCCATGGATTTCAAGCTAACTCTATTGATTCGCCTGCATTTGAAACTATATCATTTATATCGCAAGTATTTGAAGATAAACCAGTTGCTTCGCATTGATTTGAAGCTAAGCCTTCTACACCGCATTGATTTGAAGTTAAATCATGTGTTTCGCTTGGATTTGGGACTAACTCGTTCGTTTCACATGCATATGATGCTATATCACTTATATCACAAGTATTTGAAGCTAAATCATTTGTTCTGCATGGATTTGAAGCTAAGCCTTCTACGTCGCATTGATTTGCATATAAATCATGTGTTTCGCGTGGATTTGAAGCTAACACGTTTGTTTCGTCTGCATTTGAAGCTATATCACTTATATCGCAAGTATTTGATGTTATATCAGTTGTGTCGAATGGATTTGAAGCTGACTCGTTTGTTTCGCAAGCAGTTGGAGCTAAATCATGTATATCACAAGTATTTGAAGCTAAACCATTTGTTCCGTCTGGATTTGAAGCAAAGCGTTCTACTTCGCATTGATTTGAAGCTAAATCATGTGTATCGTTTGGATTTGAAGCTAACTCGTTTGTTTCGACTGCATTTGAAGCTATATCACTCATATCGTAAGTACTTGATGCTAAATCATTTGTTTCGCATAGATGTGAATCCATCCTGCTACTTCGCGTTGATTTGGAGCTAAATCATGTGTTTCGCATTGATTTGAAGCTGACTCGTTGTTTTCGCCTGCATTTCAAGCTATATCATTTTTTCGCAAGTATTTGAAGCTAAATCATTCGTTTCGCATGGATTCGAAGCTAACTCTTTTGTTTCGCCTGCATTTGAAGCTATATCACTAATATCGAGAGTATTTGAAGCTAAATCATTTGTTTCGCAGAGATTTGAAGCTAAACCTTCTACATCGCATTGATTTGAAGCTAAGCCTTCTACTTCGAATTGATTTGAAACTTAATCATGTGTATCGCTCGGATTTGAAGCTAACTCGTTTGTTTCGCATGCAGTTGAAGCTAAAGCATAAGTATCTGAAGCTAAACAATTTGTTTCGCATGTATTTGAAGATAAACCACGCGTTTGCCATGAATTTGAACCTAAATCATGTTTTTCGCATGCATTTTTAATTTACTCATGTTCTTTGCATGGATTTGACGCTAACTCGTTTGTGTCGCCGGCATTTGAAGCTATTTCATTTATATCGCAAGTATTTGAAGCGAATCCATTTGTTTCGCATGGATTTGAAGCCAAGCCTTCTACTTCGCATTCATTTGAAGCTAAATCATGTGTCTCGCATAGTTTTTGCAGCATACTCGTTTCATTCGTCTGCATTTGAAGCTATATCACTTATATCGCAAGTATCTGATGCTAAATCGTTCGTTTTGCATGGATTTGAAGCTAAACCTTCTAAGTCGCATTGATTTACAGCTACATCATATGTATCGCATGGATTTGAAGCTAACTCGTTTGATTCGTCTGCATTTGAAGCTATATCATTTATATCGCAAGTATTTGAATGTAAATCATTTGTTTCGCACGGATCTGAAGGTAACTCGTTTGTTTTGTCTGCATTTGAAGCTGTTTCATTTATATCGCAAGTATTTGAAGCTTTCTCGTTTGCTTCGAATGCAGTTGAAGCTAAATCATGTATATCACAAGTATTTGAAGCTAAACCATTTGTATCGCATAGATTTGAAGCTCTGCCTTCTACATCGCATTGATTTGACGCAAAATATTGTGTTTCGAATGGATTTGAAGCTAACTCGTTTGTTTCGCATGAAGTTGAAACTAAATCATGTATATCACAAGTCTTTGCAGCTAAACAATTCATTCGCATGGATTTGAAGCTAAGCCTTCTACTTGGCATTGAATTGAAGCTAAATCGTCTGTTTTGCATGGATTTGAAGCTAACTCGTTTGTTTCTCCCGTATTTGAAGCTAAATCATTTATATCGCAAGTATTTGAAGCTAAAGCATTTGTTTCGCATGGATTTGAATCTAAGCCTTCTACTTCGCATTGATTGGATCCGAAATCACGTGTTTTGCATGGATTTGAAGCTAAGCCTTCTACATCGCATTGATTTGCAGCTGAATCATGTGTTTGGCATGGATTTGACGCTAACTCGTTCGTTTCTCCTGCATTTGAAACTATATCACTTATATCGCAAGTATTTGAAGCTAAATCTTGTGTATCGCTTGGATTTGAAGCTAAACCTTCTACATCGCATTGGTTTGCAGCTGAACCATGTGTTTCGCATGGATTTGAAGCTAACTCGTTCGATTCGCCTGCATTTGTAACTATATCACTTATATCGCAAGTATTTGAAGCTAAATCATGTGTTTCGCTTGGATTTTAAGCTAAACCTTCTACATCGCATTGTTTTGAAGCTAAATTATGTGTGTCGCTTGGATTTGAATGTAACTCATTTGTTTCGCATGCAGTTGAAGCTAAATCATGTATATCACAAGAATTTGAAGCTAAACCATTTGTTCCGCCTGGATTTGAAGCTAAGCCGTCTACTTCTCATTGACATCAAGCTAAATCATGTGTTTCGCATTGATTTGAAGCTGAATCATGTGTTCCGCACGGGTTTGAAGTTAACTCGTTTGTTTCGCCTGCATTTGAAGCCATATCACATATATCGCAAGTATTAAAAGCAAAATCATTTGTTTCGCACGGTATCGTAGCTAAGCTTTCTACTTCGAAATTGATTGGAATCGAAATCATGTGTTTCGCATGGATTTGAAGCTACCTTGTTTGTTCCGCATGCAGTTGAAGCTAAATCGTGTTTATCACAAGTATTTGATGCTAAATCTTTCGTCTCGCATGAATTTGAAGCTAAGCCTTCTACTTCGTATTGATTTGAAGCTAAATCATGTGTTTCGCGTGGATTTGAAGGTAACTCGTTGTTTCGCATGCGGTTGAAGCTAAATCATGCATTTCACAAGTATTTGAAGCCGAACCATTAGATTCGCATGGATTTGAAGCTAAGCCTTCTACTTCGCACTGATTTGAAGTTAAATCATGTGTTTCGCGTGGATTTGGAGCTCACTCGTTTGCTTCGAATGCAGTTGAAGCTAAATCATGTATATCACAAGTATTTGAAGCTAAACCATTTGTATCGCATAGATTTGAAGCTCTGCCTTCTACATCGCATTGATTTGACGCTAAATATTGTGTTTCGAATGGATTTGAAGCTAACTCGTTTGTTTCGCATGCAGTTGAAACTAAATCATGTATATCACAAGTCTTTGCAGCTAAACAATTCATTCGCATGGATTTGATGCTAAGCCTTCTACTTGGCATTGAATTGAAGCTAAATCGTCTGTTTTGCATGGATTTGAAGCTAAGTCTTCTACTTCGCATTGATTTGAATCTAAATCGTGTGTCGCATGGATTTGAAGCTAACTCGTATGTTTTGCCTGTATTTAAAGCTATATGATTTATATCGCAAATATTTGTAGATAAATCATTTGATTCGCATGAATTTGAAGCTAAATAACGTGCTTCGCAAATCGTTTGTTTGGCCAGCATTTGAAGCTATATCTTTCACATCGCAAGTATTTGAAAGTTACTCATTTATTTTGCATGGAGTTGAAGCTAAGCCTTCAACCACGCATTGATATGAAGCTAAATCATGTGTTTCGCTTGGATTTGAATCTAACTCGTTTGTTTCGCATGCAGTTGAAGCTAAATCATGTCTTTCACAAGTATTTGGAGATGAACCATTTGAATCGCATGGCTTTGAACCTGAGCCTTCTATTTCGCACTGATTTGCACCTAAATAATGTGTTTCGCATGGATTTGAAGCTAAACCTTCTACATCCCATGGATTTGAAGCTAAATCATGTGCTTGGCATGGATCTGAAGCTAAGCCTTCTACTTCGCATTGATTTGCTGCTTAATCGTGTGTTTCGCATGGATTTGAAGGTAACTAGTTTGTTTCGCATGCAGTTGAAGCTAAATCATGTCTTTTACAAGTATTTGAAGATGAACCATTTGAATCGCATGGCTTTGAACCTGAGCCTTCTACTTCGCACTGATTTGCACCTCAATAATGTGTTTCGCATGGATTTGAAGCTAAACCTTCTACATCCCTTGGATATGAAGCTAAATCATGTGTTTGGCATGGATTTGGAGATAAACCTTCCACATCGCATTGATTTCCAGCTAAATCATGTGTTTCGCATGGACTTGAAGCTAACTCGTTTGTTTCGCATGCAGTTGTAGCTAAATAATTTATATCACAAGTATTTGTAGCTAAACCACATGTTTCGCATGGATTTGAAGCTAACTTGTTTGTTTCCCCTGCATTTGAAGCTATATCACTTATATCGCAAGTATCTGAATCTAAATCAATTGTTTCTCATGTATTTGAAGAAAAGCCTTCTACTTCTCATTGATTTGAAGATAAATCATGTGTTTCGCATGGATTTGAAGCTATCTCGTTCGTTCCTCTTGCATTTGAAGCTAAATAATGTATATCACAAGTATTTGTAGCTAAACCATTTGTTTCGCATGGATTTGAAGCTAAGCCTTCTACTTCGCATTGATTTGAAGCTAAATCATTTGTATCGCTTGGATTTGAAGCTAAACCTTCTACTTCGCATTGATTTGAAGCTAAATAATGTGTTTCGCATGGATTTGAAGCTAAACCTTCTACATCCCTTGGATATGAAGCTAAATCATGTGTTTGGCATGGATTTGGAGATAAACCTTCCACATCGCATTGATTTCCAGCTAAATCATGTGTTTCGCATTGACTTGAAGCTAACTCGTTTGTTTCGCATGCAGTTGTAGCTAAATAATGTATATCACAAGTATTTGTAGCTAAATCACGTGTTTTGCATGGACTTGAAGCTGAACCTTCTACATCGCATTGATTTGCAAATGAATCATTTGTTTCGCATGGATTTGAAGCTAACTCGTTCGTTTCGCCTGTATTTGAAGCTATGACACTAATATCGCAAGTATTTGGAGCTAAATCATATGTGTCGCATGGATTTGAAGCTGAACCTTCTACATCGAATTGATTTGAAGCAAAATCTTGAGTATCGCATGGATTTGAAGCTAAATCATGTTATTCGCTTGGACTCGAAGATAACTCGCTTCTTTAGCCTGCATTTGAAGCTCTACCATTTATACTGCAAGTATTTGAATCTAAATCATTCGTTTCGCATGGATTTGAAGCTAATCCTTCTAATTCGCATTCTTTTGCATCTAAATCATGTGTTTCGCATGGATTTGATGCTAACTCGTTTGTTTCGCATGGATTTGAAGCTAAACCTTCTACATCGTATTGATTTGAAGCTAAATCATGTGTTTCGCATGGATTTGAAGCTAACTTGTTTGTTTGCCCTGCATTTGAAGCTATATCACTTATATCGCAAGTATCTGAATCTAAATCAATTGTTTCTCATGTATTTGAAAAAAAGCCTTCTACTTCTCATTGATTTGAAGATAAATCATGTGTTTCGCATGGATTTGAAGCTATCTCGTTCGTTCCTCTTGCATTTGAAGCTATACCATTTATATCGCAAGTATCTGAAGCTAAATCATTTTTTTCGCATGGATTTGAAGCTAAACCTTCTACATCGCACTGATTTGCAGCTTAATAATGTGTTTTGCATGGCTTTGAAGCTAACTCGTTTGTTTCCCCTACATTAGGAGCTATATCACTTATATAACAAGTATCTGATGCTAAATCATTTGTGTCGCATGGATTTGGAGCTAAACGTTTCACATCGCATTGATTTCCAGCTAAATCATGTGTTTCGCATGGACTTGAAGCTAACACGTTTGTTTCGCATGCAGTTGTAGCTAAATAATTTATATCACAAGTATTTGTAGCTAAACCACATGTTTCGCATGGATTTGAAGCTAAACCACATGTTTCGCATGGATTTGAAGCTAAGCCTTCTACTTCGCATTGATTTGAAGCTAAATCATTTGTTTCGCATGGAGTTGAAGCTAAAATTTCTACATGAAATTGATTTGAAGCTAAATCATGTGTTTCGCGTGGATTTGAAGGTGACTCGTTTGTTTCGCATGCAGTTGAAGCTATATCACCTATATCCCAAGTGTTTGAAACACAATCATTTGTTTCGCATGGAATTGAAGCTAAACCTTCTACATCGCATTGATGTGAAGGTAAATCGTGTGTTTCGCATGGATTTGAAGGTAACTCGCTTGTTTCGCATGCAGTTGTAGCTAAATATCACAAGTATTTCTAGCTAAACCATTTGTTTCGCATGGATTTGAAGCTAAGCCTTCTACTTCGCATTGATTTGAAGCTAAATCATTTGTTTCGCTTGGATTTGAAGCTAAACCTTCTACTTCGCATTGATTTGAAGCTAAATAATGTGTTTCGCATGGAATTGAAGCTACCTCGTTTGTTCCTCCTGCTTTTGAAGCTATATCACTTATATCGCAAGTATTTGAAGCTAAATCATATGTGTCGCATGGGTTTGAAGCTGAACCTGCTACATCGCATTGATTTTAAGAAAAATCTTGTGTATCCCATGGATTTGAAGCTAAACCTTCTACATCCCATGGATATGAAGCTAAATCATGTGTTTGGCATGGATTTGAAGCTAATCCTTCTACATCGCATTGGTTTGCTGCTGAATCATGTGTTTCGCATGGATTTGAACCTAACTCGTTTGTTTCGCATGGAGTTGTAGCTAAATTATGTATATCACAATCATTTTTAGCTTATCCATTTGTTTCGCATGGATTTGAAGCTAACTCGTTTGTTTCGCATGCAGTTGTAGCTAAATAATGTATATCACAAGTATTTGTAGCTAAACCATTTGTTTAGCATGGATTTGAAGCTAAGCCTTCTACTTCGCATTGATTGGATCCAAAATCACGTGTTTTGCATGGATTTGAAGCTAAGCCTTCTACATCGCATTGATTTGAAGCTAAATCATTTGTTTCGCGTGGATTTGAAGGTAACTCGTTTGTTTCGCATGCAGTTGAAGCTAAATCATGTCTTTCACAAGTATTTGAAGATGAACCATTTGAATCGCATGGCTTTGAACCTGAGCCTTCTATTTCGCACTGATTTGCACCTCAATAATGTGTTTCGCATGGATTTGAAGCTAAACCTTCTACATCCCATGGATTTGAAGCTAAATCATGTTCTTGGCATGGATTTGAAGCTAAGCCTTCTACTTCGCATTGATTGGATCCTAAATCACGTGTTTTGCATGGATTTGAAGCTAAGCCTTCTACATCGCATTGATTTGAAGCTAAATCATTTGTTTCGCGTGGATTTGATGGTAACTCGTTTGTTTCGCATGCAGTTGAAGCTAAATCATGTCTTTCACAAGTATTTGAAGATGAACCATTTGAATCGCATGGCTTTGAACCTGAGCCTTCTATTTCGCACTGATTTGCACCTAAATAATGTGTGTCGCATGGATTTTAAGCTAAACCTTCTACATCCCATGGATTTGAAGCTAAATCATGTTCTTGGCATGGATTTGAAGCTAAGCCTTCTACTTCGCATTGATTGGATCCTAAATCACGAGTATTGCATGGATTTGAAGCTAAGCCTTCTACATCGCATTGATTTGAAGCTAAATCATGTGTTACGCGTGGATTTGAAGGTAACTCGTTTGTTTCGCATGCAGTTGAAGTTAAATAATGTATATCACAAGTATTTGTAGCTAAACCATTTTGTTTCGCATGGATTTGAAGCTAAGCCTTCTACTTCGCATTAATTGGAAGCTAAATCACGTGTTTTGCATGGATTTGAAGCTGAACCTTCTACATCGCATTGATTTGCAAATGAATCATGTGTTTCGCATGGATTTGAAGCTAACTCGTTCGTTTCGCCTGTATTTGAATCTATATCACTTATATCGCAACTATTTGAAGCTAAATCATGTGTTTTGCATGGATTTGAAGCTATCTCGTTTGTTTCGCCTGAAGTTGAATATATATCACTTATATCACAAGTATTTGAAGCATAACCATTTGTTCCGCATGGAGTTGAAGGTAAGCCTTCTACTTCGCATTGATTGGATCCTAAATCACGTGTTTTGCATGGATTTGAAGCTAAGTCTTCTACTTCGCATTGATTGGATCCTAAATCACGTGTTTTGCATGGATTTGAAGCTAAGTCTTCTACTTCGCATTGATTTGAAGCTGAATCATTTGTTTCGCATGGAATTGAAGCTACCTCGTTTGTTCCTCCTGCTTTTGAAGCTATATCACTTATATCGCAAGCATTTGAAGCTAAATCATGTGTGTCGCATGGATTTGAAGCTCAACCTTCTACATCGCATTGATTTGAAGCTAAGTTTTGTGTATCTCATGGATTTGAAGCTAAACCTTCTACATCGCATTGATTTGCAGCTGAATCATGTGTTTCGCATGGATTTGAAGCTAACTCGTTTTTTCCGCCCGCATTTGAAGCTGTATCATGTATATCACAAGTATTTGAAGCTAAATCATTTGATTCGCATGGATTTGAAGCTAGTCCTTCTACACCGCATTGTTTTGAAGCTAAATCATGTGTTTCGCATGGATTTGAATCTATCCAGTGTGTTTCGCATGCAGTTGTAGCTAAATAATGTATATCACACGTAATTGTAGCTAAACAACTTGTTCCGCACGGATTTGAAGCTAAACCTTCTACTTCGCATTGATTTGAAGCTAAATCATTTGTTTCGCATGGAAATGAAGCTACCTCGTTTGTTCCTCCTGATTTTGAAGCTATATCACTTATATCGCATGGATTTGAAGCTGAACCTGCTACATCGCATTGATTTGAAGCTAAATCATTTGTATCGCATGGAATTGAAACAACCGCGTTTGTTCCTCTAGCTTTTGAAGCTATATCACTTATATCGGAAGTATTTGAAGCTAAATCATATGTGTCGTATGGATTTGAAGCTGAACCTTCTACATCGCATTGATTTGAAGCTAAATCTAGTGTATCGCATGGATTTGAAGCTAATCCTTCTACATCGCATTGATTTGATGCTAAATCATGTGTTTTGCATGGATTTGAAGCTATCTCGTTTGTTTCGCCTGAAGTTGAATATATATCACTTATATCACAAGTATTTGAAGCATTACCATTTGTTCCGCATGGAGTTGAAGGTAAGCCTTCTACTTCGCATTGATTGGATTCTAAATCGCGTGTTTTGCATGGATTTGAAGCTAAGCCTTCTACATCGCATTGATTTGAAGCTAAATCATGTGTTTCGCGTTGATTTGAGGGTAACTCGTTGTTTCGCATGCAGTTGAAACTGAATCATGCATTTCACAAGTATTTGAAACCGAACCATTAGATTCGCATGGATTTGAAGCTAAGCCTTCTACTACGCACTGATTTGAAGTTAAATCATGTGTTTCGCGTGGATTTGGAGCCAACTCGTTTGTTTCTCCTGTATTTGAAGCTGTATCATATATATCGCACGTATTTGAAGCTAATCCATTTGTTTCGCATGGATTTGAAGCTAAGCCTTCTACTTCGCATTGATTGGATCCTAAATCACGTGTTTTGCATGGATTTGAAGCTAAGCCTTCTACATCGCATTGATTTGAAGCTAAATCATGTGTTTCGCGTGGATTTGAAGCAAAGCCTTCTACTTCGCATTGATTGGATCCTAAATCACGTGTTTTGCATGGATTTGAAGCTAAGCCTTCTACATCGCATTGATATGAAGCTAAATCATTTGTTTCGCGTGGATTTGAAGGTAACTCGTTTGTTTCGCATGCAGTTGAAGCTAAATCATGTCTTTCACAAGTATTTGAAGATGAACCATTTGAATCGCATGGCTTTGAACCTGAGCCTTCTATTTCGCACTGATTTGCACCTAAATAATGTGTTTCGCATGGATTTGAAGCTAAACCTTCTACATCCCATGGATTTGAAGCTAAATCATGTTCTTGGCATGGATTTGAAGCTAAGCCTTCTACTTCGCATTGATTGGATCCTAAATCACGTGTTTTGCATGGATTTGAAGCTAAGCCTTCTACATCGCATTGATTTGAAGCTAAATCATTTGTTTCGCGTGGATTTGAAGGTAACTCGTTTGTTTCGCATGCAGTTGAAGCTAAATCATGTCTTTCACAAGTATTTGAAGATGAACCATTTGAATCGCATGGCTTTGAACCTGAGCCTTCTATTTCGCACTGATTTGCACCTAAATAATGTGTTTCGCATGGATTTGAAGCTAAACATTCTACATCCCATGGATTTGAAGCTAAATCATGTTCTTGGCATGGATTTGAAGCTAAGCCTTCTACTTCGCATTGATTGGATCCTAAATCACGAGTTTTGCATGGATTTGAAGCTAAGCCTTCTACATCGCATTGATTTGAAGCTAAATCATGTGTTACGCGTGGATTTGAAGGTAACTCGTTTGTTTCGCATGCAGTTGAAGTTAAATAATGTATATCACAAGTATTTGTAGCTAAACCATTTTGTTTCGCATGGATTTGAAGCTAAGCCTTCTACTTCGCATTAATTGGAAGCTAAATCACGTGTTTTGCATGGATTTGAAGCTGATCCTTCTACATCGCATTGATTTGCAAATGAATCATGTGTTTCGCATGGATTTGAAGCTAACTCGTTCGTTTCGCCTGTATTTGAATCTATATCACTTATATCGCAACTATTTGAAGCTAAATCATGTGTTTTGCATGGATTTGAAGCTATCTCGTTTGTTTCGCCTGAAGTTGAATATATATCACTTATATCACAAGTATTTGAAGCATAACCATTTGTTCCGCATGGAGTTGAAGGTAAGCCTTCTACTTCGCATTGATTGGATCCTAAATCACGTGTTTTGCATGGATTTGAAGCTAAGTCTTCTACTTCGCATTGATTTGAAGCTGAATCATTTGTTTCGCATGGAATTGAAGCTACCTCGTTTGTTCCTCCTGCTTTTGAAGCTATATCACTTATATCGCAAGTATTTGAAGCTAAATCATATGTGTCGCATGGATTTGAAGCTCAACCTTCTACATCGCATTGATTTGAAGCTAAGTTTTGTGTATCGCATGGATTTGAAGCTAAACCTTCTACATCGCATTGATTTGCAGCTAAATTATGTGTTTCGCATGGATTTGAAGCTAACTCGTTTGTTT
The DNA here is from genome assembly GCF_051020955.1 of Megalopta genalis. Classification (NCBI taxonomy): domain Eukaryota; kingdom Metazoa; phylum Arthropoda; class Insecta; order Hymenoptera; family Halictidae; genus Megalopta; species Megalopta genalis. The sequence continues at coordinate 60,165 of NW_027477023.1, read as the reverse complement.
CGCCTGCAGTTGAATCTACATCACTTATATCGCAAGTATTTGTAGCTAAATCATGTGTATCGCGTGGATTTTGAAGCTAACTCGTTTGTTTCACATGCAGTTGAAACTAAATCATGTATATGACAAGTATTTGAAGCTAAACCATTTGTTTCGCATGTATGTGAAGCTAAATCATGTGTTTACCATGACAATGAACCTAAATTATGTGTTGCCCATGGATTTGAAGCTTAATCATGTGTTTTGCATGGATTTGAAGCTAAGTCCTCTACTTCGCATTGATTTGAAGCTAAATCGTGTGTCGCATGGATTTGAAGCTAACTCGTTTGTTTCTCATGCAGTTGAAGCTGATTCATGTATATCACAAGTATTTTAAGCCAAACTATTTGTTTCGCATGGATTTGAAGCTAAGCCTTCTACTTCGCATTGATTTGAAGCTAAATCATTTGTTTCACATGGAATTGAAGCTACCTCGTTTGTTCCTCCAGCTCTTGAAGCTATATCACTTATATCGCAAGTATTGAAGCTAAATCATATGTGTTGCATGGATTTGAAGATGAACCTTCTACATCGCATTGATTTGAGGCTAAATCTTGTGTATCGCATGGATTTGAAGCTAAACCTTCTTTATCGCATTGATTTGCTGCTTAATCGTGTGTTTCGCATGGATTTGAAGGTAACTCGTTTGTTTCGCATGCAGTTGAAGCTAAATCATGTCTTTTACAAGTATTTGAAGATGAACCATTTGAATCGCATGGCTTTGAACCTGAGCCTTCTACTTCGCACTGATTTGCACCACAATAATGTGTTTCGCATGGATTTGAAGCTAAACCTTCTACATCCCTTGGATATGAAGCTAAATCATGTGTTTGGCATGGATTTGGAGCTAAACCTTCCACATCGCATTGATTTCCAGCTAAATCATGTGTTTCGCATGGACTTGAAGCTAACTCGTTTGTTTCGCATGCAGTTGTAGCTAAATAATTTATATCACAAGTATTTGTAGCTAAACCACATGTTCGCATGGATTTGAAGCTAACTTGTTTGTTTCCCCTGCATTTGAAGCTATATCACTTATATCGCAAGTATCTGAATCTAAATCAATTGTTTCTCATGTATTTGAAAAAAAGCCTTCTACTTCTCATTGATTTGAAGATAAATCATGTGTTTCGCATGGATTTGAAGCTATCTCGTTCGTTCCTCTTGCATTTGAAGCTAAATAATGTGTATCACAAGTATTTGTAGCTAAACCATTTGTTTCGCATGGATTTGAAGCTAAGCCTTCTACTTCGCATTGATTTGAAGCTAAATCATTTGTATCGCTTGGATTTGAAGCTAAACCTTCTACTTCGCATTGATTTGAAGCTAAATAATGTGTTTCGCATGGATTTGGAGCTAAACCTTCTACATCCCTTGGATATGAAGCTAAATCATGTGATTGGCATGGATTTGGAGCTAAACCTTCCACATCGCATTGATTTCCAGCTAAATCATGTGTTTCGCATGGACTTGAAGCTAACTCGTTTGTTTCGCATGCAGTTGTAGCTAAATAATGTATATCACAAGTATTTGTAGCTAAATCACGTGTTTTGCATGGACTTGAAGCTGAACCTTCTACATCGCATTGATTTGCAAATGAATCATTTGTTTCGCATGGATTTGAAGCTAACTCGTTCGTTTCGCCTGTATTTGAAGCTATAACACTAATATCGCAAGTATTTGGAGCTAAATCATATGTGTCGCATGGATTTGAAGCTGAACCTTCTACATCGAATTGATTTGAAGCAAAATCTTGAGTATCGCATGGATTTGAAGCTAAATCATGTTATTCGCTTGGACTCGAAGATAACTCGCTTCTTTAGCCTGCATTTGAAGCTCTACCATTTATACTGCAAGTATTTGAATCTAAATCATTCGTTTCGCATGGATTTGAAGCTAATCCTTCTAATTCGCATTCTTTTGCATCTAAATCATGTGTTTCGCATGGATTTGATGCTAACTCGTTGTTTCGCATGGATTTGAAGCTAAACCTTCTACATCGTATTGATTTGAAGCTAAATCATGTGTTTCGCATGGATTTGAAGCTAACTTGTTTGTTTCCCCTGCATTTGAAGCTATATCACTTATATCGCAAGTATCTGAATCTAAATCAATTGTTTCTCATGTATTTGAAAAAAAGCCTTCTACTTCTCATTGATTTGAAGATAAATCATGTGTTTCGCATGGATTTGAAGCTATCTCGTTCGTTTCCTCTTGCATTTGAAGCTATACCATTTATATCGCAAGTATCTGAAGCTAAATCATTTTTTTCGCATGGATTTGAAGCTAAACCTTCTACATCGCACTGATTTGCAGCTTAATAATGTGTTTTGCATGGCTTTGAAGCTAACTCGTTTGTTTCCCCTACATTAGGAGCTATATCACTTATATAACAAGTATCTGATGCTAAATCATTTGTGTCGCATGGATTTGGAGCTAAACGTTTCACATCGCATTGATTTCCAGCTAAATCATGTGTTTCGCATGGACTTGAAGCTAACTCGTTTGTTTCGCATGCAGTTGTAGCTAAATAATTTATATCACAAGTATTTGTAGCTAAACCACATGTTTCGCATGGATTTGAAGCTAACTTGTTTGTTTCCCCTGCATTTGAAGCTATATCACTTATATCGCAAGTATCTGAATCTAAATCAATTGTTTCTCATGTATTTGAAAAAAAGCCTTCTACTTCTCATTGATTTGAAGATAAATCATGTGTTTCGCATGGATTTGAAGCTATCTCGTTCGTTCCTCTTGCATTTGAAGCTAAATAATGTATATCACAAGTATTTGTAGCTAAACCATTTGTTTCGCATGGATTTGAAGCTAAGCCTTCTACTTCGCATTGATTTGAAGCTAAATCATTTGTATCGCTTGGATTTGAAGCTAAACCTTCTACTTCGCATTGATTTGAAGCTAAATAATGTGTTTCGCATGGATTTGAAGCTAAACCTTCTACATCCCTTGGATATGAAGCTAAATCATGTGTTTGGCATGGATTTGGAGCTAAACCTTCCACATCGCATTGATTTCCAGCTAAATCATGTGTTTCGCATGGACTTGAAGCTAACTCGTTTGTTTCGCATGCAGTTGTAGCTAAATAATGTATATCACAAGTATTTGTAGCTAAATCACGTGTTTTGCATGGACTTGAAGCTGAACCTTCTACATCGCATTGATTTGCAAATGAATCATTTGTTTCGCATGGATTTGAAGCTAACTCGTTCGTTTCGCCTGTATTTGAAGCTATAACACTAATATCGCAAGTATTTGGAGCTAAATCATATGTGTCGCATGGATTTGAAGCTGAACCTTCTACATCGAATTGATTTGAAGCAAAATCTTGAGTATCGCATGGATTTGAAGCTAAATCATGTTATTCGCTTGGACTCGAAGATAACTCGCTTCTTTAGCCTGCATTTGAAGCTCTACCATTTATACTGCAAGTATTTGAATCTAAATCATTCGTTTCGCATGGATTTGAAGCTAATCCTTCTAATTCGCATTCTTTTGCATCTAAATCATGTGTTTCGCATGGATTTGAAGCTAACTCGTTTGTTTCGCATGGATTTGAAGCTAAACCTTCTACATCGTATTGATTTGAAGCTAAATCATGTGTTTCGCATGGATTTGAAGCTAACTTGTTTGTTTCCCCTGCATTTGAAGCTATATCACTTATATCGCAAGTATCTGAATCTAAATCAATTGTTTCTCATGTATTTGAAAAAAAGCCTTCTACTTCTCATTGATTTGAAGATAAATCATGTGTTTCGCATGGATTTGAAGCTATATCGTTCGTTCCTCTTGCATTTGAAGCTATACCATTTATATCGCAAGTATCTGAAGCTAAATCATTTTTTTCGCATGGATTTGAAGCTAAACCTTCTACATCGCACTGATTTGCAGCTTAATAATGTGTTTTGCATGGCTTTGAAGCTAACTCGTTTGTTTCCCCTACATTAGGAGCTATATCACTTATATAACAAGTATCTGATGCTAAATCATTTGTGTCGCATGGATTTGGAGCTAAACGTTTCACATCGCATTGATTTCCAGCTAAATCATGTGTTTCGCATGGACTTGAAGCTAACTCGTTTGTTTCGCATGCAGTTGTAGCTAAATAATTTATATCACAAGTATTTGTAGCTAAACCACATGTTTCGCATGGATTTGAAGCTAAACCACATGTTTCGCATGGATTTGAAGCTAAGCCTTCTACTTCGCATTGATTTGAAGCTAAATCATTTGTTTCGCATGGAGTTGAAGCTAAACTTTCTACATGAAATTGATTTGAAGCTAAATCATGTGTTTCGCGTGGATTTGAAGGTGACTCGTTTGTTTCGCATGCAGTTGAAGCTATATCACCTATATCCCAAGTGTTTGAAACACAATCATTTGTTTCGCATGGAATTGAAGCTAAACCTTCTACATCGCATTGATGTGAAGGTAAATCGTGTGTTTCGCATGGATTTGAAGGTAACTCGCTTGTTTCGCATGCAGTTGTAGCTAAATAATGTATATCACAAGTATTTCTAGCTAAACCATTTGTTTCGCATGGATTTGAAGCTAAGCCTTCTACTTCGCATTGATTTGAAGCTAAATCATTTGTTTCGCTTGGATTTGAAGCTAAACCTTCTACTTCGCATTGATTTGAAGCTAAATAATGTGTTTCGCATGGAATTGAAGCTACCTCGTTTGTTCCTCCTGCTTTTGAAGCTATATCACTTATATCGCAAGTATTTGAAGCTAAATCATATGTGTCGCATGGGTTTGAAGCTGAACCTACTACATCGCATTGATTTTAAGGAAAATCTTGTGTATCCCATGGATTTGAAGCTAAACCTTCTACATCCCATGGATATGAAGCTAAATCATGTGTTTGGCATGGATTTGAAGCTAATCCTTCTACATCGCATTGATTTGCTGCTGAATCATGTGTTTCGCATGGATTTGAACCTAACTCGTTTGTTTCGCATGGAGTTGTAGCTAAATTATGTATATCACAATCATTTTTAGCTTATCCATTTGTTTCGCATGGATTTGAAGCTAACTCGTTTGTTTCGCATGCAGTTGTAGCTAAATAATGTATATCACAAGTATTTGTAGCTAAACCATTTGTTTCGCATGGATTTGAAGCTAAGCCTTCTACTTCGCATTGATTGGATCCTAAATCACGTGTTTTGCATGGATTTGAAGCTAAGCCTTCTACATCGCATTGATTTGAAGCTAAATCATTTGTTTCGCGTGGATTTGAAGGTAACTCGTTTGTTTCGCATGCAGTTGAAGCTAAATCATGTCTTTCACAAGTATTTGAAGATGAACCATTTCAATCGCATGGCTTTGAACCTGAGCCTTCTATTTCGCACTGATTTGCACCTAAATAATGTGTTTCGCATGGATTTGAAGCTAAACCTTCTACATCCCATGGATTTGAAGCTAAATCATGTTCTTGGCATGGATTTGAAGCTAAGCCTTCTACTTCGCATTGATTGGATCCTAAATCACGTGTTTTGCATGGATTTGAAGCTAAGCCTTCTACATCGCATTGATTTGAAGCTAAATCATTTGTTTCGCGTGGATTTGATGGTAACTCGTTTGTTTCGCATGCAGTTGAAGCTAAATCATGTCTTTCACAAGTATTTGAAGATGAACCATTTGAATCGCATGGCTTTGAACCTGAGCCTTCTATTTCGCACTGATTTGCACCTAAATAATGTGTTTCGCATGGATTTTAAGCTAAACCTTCTACATCCCATGGATTTGAAGCTAAATCATGTTCTTGGCATGGATTTGAAGCTAAGCCTTCTACTTCGCATTGATTGGATCCTAAATCACGAGTTTTGCATGGATTTGAAGCTAAGCCTTCTACATCGCATTGATTTGAAGCTAAATCATGTGTTACGCGTGGATTTGAAGGTAACTCGTTTGTTTCGCATGCAGTTGAAGTTAAATAATGTATATCACAAGTATTTGTAGCTAAACCATTTTGTTTCGCATGGATTTGAAGCTAAGCCTTCTACTTCGCATTAATTAGAAGCTAAATCACGTGTTTTGCATGGATTTGAAGCTGAACCTTCTCCATCGCATTGATTTGCAAATGAATCATGTGTTTCGCATGGATTTGAAGCTAACTCATTCGTTTCGCCTGTATTTGAATCTATATCACTTATATCGCAACTATTTGAAGCTAAATCATGTGTTTTGCATGGATTTGAAGCTATCTCGTTTGTTTCGCCTGAAGTTGAATATATATCACTTATATCACAAGTATTTGAAGCATAACCATTTGTTCCGCATGGAGTTGAAGGTAAGCCTTCTACTTCGCATTGATTGGATCCTAAATCACGTGTTTTGCATGGATTTGAAGCTAAGTCTTCTACTTCGCATTGATTTGAAGCTGAATCATTTGTTTCGCATGGAATTGAAGCTACCTCGTTTGTTCATCCTGCTTTTGAAGTTATATCACTTATATCGCAAGTATTTGAAGCTAAATCATATGTGTCGCATGGATTTGAAGCTCAACCTTCTACATCGCATTGATTTGAAGCTAAGTTTTGTGTATCGCATGGATTTGAAGCTAAACCTTCTACATCGCATTGATTTGCAGCTAAATTATGTGTTTCGCATGGATTTGAAGCTAACTCGTTTGTTTCGCCTGCAGTTGAATCTACATCACTTATATCGCAAGTATTTGTAGCTAAATCATGTGTATCGCGTGGATTTTGAAGCTAACTCGTTTGTTTCGCATGCAGTTGAAACTAAATCATGTATATGACAAGTATTTGAAGCTAAACCATTTGTTTCGCATGTATGTGAAGCTAAATCATGTGTTTACCATGACAATGAACCTAAATTATGTGTTGCCCATGGATTTGAAGCTTAATCATGTGTTTTGCATGGATTTGAAGCTAAGTCTTCTACTTCGCATTGATTTGAAGCTAAATCGTGTGTCGCATGGATTTGAAGCTAACTCGTTTGTTTCTCATGCAGTTGAAGCTGATTCATGTATATCACAAGTATTTTAAGCCAAACTATTTGTTTCGCATGGATTTGAAGCTAAGCCTTCTACTTCGCATTGATTTGAAGCTAAATCATTTGTTTCACATGGAATTGAAGCTACCTCGTTTGTTCCTCCAGCTCTTGAAGCTATATCACTTATATCGCAAGTATTTGAAGCTAAATCATATGTGTTGTATGGATTTGAAGATGAACCTTCTACATCGCATTGATTTGAGGCTAAATCTTGTGTATCGCATGGATTTGAAGCTAAACCTTCTTTATCGCATTGATTTGCAGCTTAATCGTGTGTTTCGCATGGATTTGAAGGTAACTCGTTTGTTTCGCATGCAGTTGAAGCTAAATCAAGTCTTTTACAAGTATTTGAAGATGAACCATTTGAATCGCATGGCTTTGAACCTGAGCCTTCTACTTCGCACTGATTTGCACCTCAATAATATGTTTCGCATGGATTTGAAGCTAAACCTTCTACATCCCTTGGATATGAAGCTAAATCATGTGTTTGGCATGGATTTGGAGCTAAACCTTCCACATCGCATTGATTTCCAGCTAAATCATGTGTTTCGCATGGACTTGAAGCTAACTCGTTTGTTTCGCATGCAGTTATAGCTAAATAATGTATATCACAAGTATTTGTAGCTAAATCACGTGTTTTGCATGGACTTGAAGCTGAACCTTCTTCATCGCATTGATTTGCAAATGAATCATGTGTTTCGCATGGATTTGAAGCTAACTCGTTCGTTTCGCCGGTATTTGAAGCTATATCACTAATATCGCAAGTATTTGGAGCTAAATCATATGTGTCGCATGGATTTGAAGCTGAACCTTCTACATCGAATTGATTTGAAGCAAAATCTTGAGTATCGCATGGATTTGAAGCTAAATCATGTTATTCGCTTGGACTCGAAGATAACTCGCTTCTTTAGCCTGCATTTGAAGCTCTACCATTTATATTGCAAGTATTTGAATCTAAATCATTCGTTTCGCATGGATTTGAAGCTAATCCTTCTAATTCGCATTCTTTTGCATCTAAATCATGTGTTTCGCATGGATTTGAAGCTAACTCGTTTGTTTCGCATGGATTTGAAGCTAAACCTTCTACATCGTATTGATTTGAAGCTAAATCATGTGTTTCGCATGGATTTGAAGCTAACTTGTTTGTTTCCCCTGCATTTGAAGCTATATCACTTATATCGCAAGTATCTGAATCTAAATCAATTGTTTCTCATGTATTTGAAAAAAAGCCTTCTACTTCTCATTGATTTGAAGATAAATCATGTGTTTCGCATGGATTTGAAGCTATCTCGTTCGTTCCTCTTGCATTTGAAGCTATACCATTTATATCGCAAGTATCTGAAGCTAAATCATTTTTTTCGCATGGATTTGAAGCTAAACCTTCTACATCACACGGATTTGCAGCTTAATAATGTGTTTTGCATGGCTTTGAAGCTAACTCGTTTGTTTCCCCTACATTAGGAGCTATATCACTCATATAACAAGTATCTGATGCTAAATCATTTGTTTCGCATGGATTTGGAGCTAAACCTTCCACATCGCATTGATTTCCAGCTAAATCATGTGTTTCGCATGGACTTGAAGCTAACTCGTTTGTTTCGCATGCAGTTGTAGCTAAATAATTTATATCACAAGTATTTGTAGCTAAACCACATGTTTCGCATGGATTTGAAGCTAAACCACATGTTTCGCATGGATTTGAAGCTAAGCCTTCTACTTCGCATTGATTTGAAGTTAAATCATTTGTTTCGCATGGAGTTGAAGGTAACTCGCATGTTTCGCATGCAGTTGTAGCTAAATAATGTATATCACAAGTATTTGTAGCTAAACCATTTGTTTCGCATGGATTTGAAGCTAAGCCTTCTACTTCGCATTGATTTGAAGCTAAATCATTTGTTTCGCTTGGATTTGAAGCTAAACCTTCTACTTCGCATTGATTTGAAGCTAAGTAATGTGTTTCGCATGGAATTGAAGCTACCTCGTTTGTTCCTCCTGCTTTTGAAGCTATATCACTTATATCGCAAGTATTTGAAGCTAAATCATATGTGTCGCATGGGTTTGAAGCTGAACCTACTACATCGCATTGATTTTAAGAAAAATCTTGTGTATCCCATGGATTTGAAGCTAAACCTTCTACATCCCATGGATATGAAGCTAAATCATGTGTTTGGCATGGATTTGAAGCTAATCCTTCTACATCGCATTGATTTGCTGCTGAATCATGTGTTTCGCATGGATTTGAACCTAACTCGTTTGTTTCGCATGCAGTTGTAGCTAAATTATGTATATCACAAGCATTTTTAGCTTATCCATTTGTTTCGCATGGATTTGAAGCTAACTCGTTTGTTTCGCATGCAGTTGTAGCTAAATAATGTATATCACAAGTATTTGTAGCTAAACCATTTGTTTCGAATGGATTTGAAGCTAAGCCTTCTACTTCGCATTGATTTGAAGCTAAATCATTTGTTTCGCATGGATTTGAAGCTAAACCTTCTACATCGCATGGATTTGAAACTAAACCTTGTACATCGCATTGAGTTGCAGCTAAATCATGTGTTTCGCATGGATTTGAAGCTAACTCGTTCGTTGTGCATGCAGTTAAATCTAAATAACGTATATCACAAGTACTTGAAGCTAAACCATTTGTATCGCATGGATTTGAAGCTAAGCCTTCTACTTCGCATTAATTAGAAGCTAAATCACGTGTTTCGCATGGATTTGAAGCTAAAGCTTCTACATCGCATTGATTAGAAGCTAAATCATGTGTTTCGCATGGATTTGAAGCTAACTCGTTTGTTTCGCATGCAGTTGAAGCTAAATCATGTCTTTCACAAGTATTTGAAGATGAACCATTTGAATCGCATTGATTTAAACATGAGCCTACTACTACGCACTGATTTGCAGCTAAATCATGTGTTTCGCATGGATTTGAAGCTAAACCTTCTACATCCCGTGGATTTGAAGCTAAATCGTGTGTTTCGCATGGATTTGAAGCTAAACCTTCTACATCGCATTTATTTGCAGCTGAATCATGTCTTTCGCATGGATTTGAAGCTAACTCGTTCGTTTCGCCTGTATTTGAATCTATTTAACTTATATCGCAAGTATTTGAAGCTAAATCACGTGTTTCGCATGGATTTGAAGCTAAAACTTCTACATCCCGTGGATTTGAAGCTAAATCATGTGTTTGGCATGGATTTGAAGCTATAACTTCTACATCGCATTTATTTGCAGCTGAATCATGTGTTTCGCATGGATTTGAAGCTAACTCGTTCGTTTCGCCTGTATTTGAATCTGGTTAACTTATATGGCAAGTATTTGAAGCTAAATCATTTGTTTCGCATGGAATTGAAGCTACCTCGTTTATTCCTCCTGCTTTTGAAGCTATATCACTTATACCGCAAGTATTTGAAGTTAAATCATATGTGTGGCATGGATTTGAAGCTGAACCTACTACATCGCATTGATTTGAAGCTTAACCGTGTGTTTCGCATGGATTTGAAGCTACGCCTTCTACTTCGTACTGTTTTGAAGCTTAATCATGTATTTTGCATGGATTTGAAGCTATCTCGTTTGTTTCGCCTGCAGTTGAATCTATATCACTTACATCACAAGTTTTTGAAGCATAACCATTTGTTCCGCATGGATTTGAAGCTACGCCTTCTACTTTCCATTGATTTGAAGCTAAATCATCTGTTTCGCTTGGATTTGAAGCTAACACGTTTGATTCACATGCAGTTGAAGCTAAATCATGTATTTCACAAGAATTTGAAGCCGAACCATTAGATTCGCATCGATTTGAAGCTGAGCCTTCTACTTCGCACTGATTTGAAGCTAAATCATGTGTCTCGCTTGGATTTGAAGCAAAGCCTTCTACTTCGAATTGATTTGAATCTAAATCATGTATTTCGCATGGATCTGAAGCTAACTCGTTTGTTTCGCCAGCATTTGAAGCTATATCACTTATATTCGCAAGTATTTGTTGCTAAATCATTCGTTTCGCATGGGTTTGAAGCTAACCCTTTTACTTCGCATTGATTTGAAGTTAAATCATGTGCTTCCCTTGGATTTGAATCTGAATCGTTTTTTTCGCATGCAGTTGAATCTATATCATTTATATCGCAAGTATCTGAAGCTAAATCATTTGTTTCTCATGGATTTGAAGCTAAACCTTCTACATCCCATGGATTTGAAGCTAAATCATGTGCTTGGCATGGATTTGAAGCTAAACCTTCTACATCGCATTGATTTGCATCTGAATCATGTGTTTCGCATGGATTTGAAGCTAACTCGTTTGTGTCGCATGCAGTTGAAGCTAAATCATGTATATCACAAGTATTTGAATCTAAACCATTTGATTCGCATGGGATTTGATGCTAAGCCTTCTACTTCACACTGATTTGATGCTGAATCATGTCTTTCGCATGGATTTGATGCTAACTCGTTCGTTTCGCCTGCAGTTGAATCTACATCACTTATATCACAAGTAATTGAAGCTAAATCATGTGTATCGCGTGGATTTTGAAGCTAATTCGTTTGATTAGTCTGCATTTGAAGCTATATCAATTATACCCAAAGTGTTTGAAGCTAAATCATTTGTTTCGCATGGATTTGAAGCTAAAACTTCTACATCGCATTCATTTGAAACTAAATCATGTCTTTCGCCTGGATTTGAAGGTAACTCGTTTGTTTTGCATGCAGTTGAAGCTATATCACCTTTATCCCAAGTGTTTGAAGCTAAATCATATGTGTCGCATGGATTTGAAGCTGAACCTACTACATCGCATTGATTTGAAGCTAAATCATGTGTTTCGCATGGATTTGATGCTAACTCGTTCGTTTCGCCTGCAGTTGAATCTACATCACTTATATCGCAAGTATTTGGAGCTAAATCATGTGTATCGCGTGGATTTGAAGCTAACTCGTTTGTTTCTCCTGTATTTGAAGCTGTATCATTTATATCGCAAGTATTTGAAGCTAAACCATTTGTTTCGCATGGATTTGAAGCAAAGGCTTCTACTTGGCATTGAATTGAAGCTATATCGTGTGTTTTGCATGGATTTGAAGCTAACTCGTTTGTTTCTCCTGTATTTGAAGCTGTATCATTTATATCGCAAGTATTTAAAGCTAAACCATTTGTTTTGCATGGATTTGAAGCAAAGCCTTCTACTTGGCATTGAATTGAAGCTAAATCGTGTGTTTTGCATGGATTTGAAGCTAACTCGTTTGTTTCTCCTGTATTTGACGCTGTATCATTTATATCGCAAGTATTTGAAGCTAAACCATTTGTTTCGCATGGATTTGAAGCTAAGCCTTTTACTTCGCACTGATTTGAAGTTAAATCATGTGTTTCGCGTGGATTTGGAGCTAACTCGTTTGTTTCGAATGCAGTTGAAGCTAAATCATGTCTTTCACAAGTATTTGAAGATAAACCATTTGAATCGCATGGCTTTGAACCTGAGCCTTCTATTTCGCACTGATTTGTACCTAAATAATGTGATTCGCATGGATTTGAAGCTAAACCTTCTACATCCCATTGATTTGAAGCTAAATCATGTGTTTGGCATGGATTTGAAGCTAAACTTTCTACATCGCATTGATTTGCAGCTGAATCATGTGTTTCGCATCGATTTGCAGCTAACTCGTTCGTTTCGCCTGCATTTGAAACTATATCACTTATATCGCAAGTATTTGAAGCTAAACCATTTGTTTCGCATGGATTTGAAGCTAAGCCTTCTACTTGGCATTGAATTGAAGCTAAATCATGTGTTTGGCATGGATTTGAAGCTAAGCCTTCTACTTCGCATTGATTGGATCCTAAATCACGTGTTTTGCATGGATTTGAAGCTAAGCCTTCTACATCACATTGATTTGAAGCTAAATCATGTGTTTCGCGAGGATTTGAAGGTAACTCGTTTGTTTCGCATGCAGTTGAAGATAAATCATGTCTTTCACAAGTATTTGAAGATGAACGATTTGAATCGCATGGCTTTGAACCTGAGCCATCTACTTCGCACTGATTTGCACCTAAATAATGTGATTCGCATGGATTTGAAGCTAAGCCTTCTACTTGGCATTGAATTGTAGCTAAATCGTGTATTTTGCATGGATTTGAAGCTAACTCGCTTGTTTCTCCTGTATTTGAAGCTGTATCATTTATATCGCAAGTATTTGAAGCTAAACCATTTGTTTCGCATGGATTTGAACCTAAGGCTTCTACTTGGCATTGAATTGAAGCTAAATCGTGTGTTTTGCACGGATTTGAAGCTAACTCGTTTGTTTCTCCTGTATTTGAAGCTGTATCATTTATATCGCAAGTATTTGAAGCTAAACCATCTGTTTTGCATGGATTTGAAGCAAAGCCTTCTACTTGGCATTGAATTGAAGCTAAATCGTGTGTTTTGCATGGATTTGAAGCTAACTCGTTTGTTTCTCCTGTATTTGACGCTGTATCATTTATATCGCAAGTATTTGAAGCTAAACCATTTGTTTCGCATGGATTTGAAGCTAAGCCTTCTACTTCGCACTGATTTGAAGTTAAATCATGTGTTTCGCGTGGATTTGGAGCTAACTCGTTTGTTTCGAATGCAGTTGAAGCTAAATCATGTCTTTCACAAGTATTTGAAGATAAACCATTTGAATCGCATGGCTTAGAACCTGAGCCTTCTATTTCGCACTGATTTGAACCTAAATAATGTGATTCGCATGGATTTGAAGCTAAACCTTCTACATCCCATGGATTTGAAGCTAAATCATTTGTTTGGCATGGATTTGAAGCTAATCCGTCTACATCGCATTGATTTGCAGCTGAATCATGTGTTTCGCCTCGATTTGCAGCTAACTCGTTCGTTTCGCCTGCATTTGAAACTATATCACTTATATCGCAAGTATTTGAAGCTAAACCATTTGTTTCGCATGGATTTGAAGCTAAGCCTTCTACTTGGCATTGATTTGAAGCTAAATCATTTGTTTCGCATGGATTTGAAGCTAAACCTTCTACATCGCATGGATTTGAAGCTAAACCTTCTACATCCCATGGATTTGAAGCTAAATCATGTGTTTCGCATGGTTTTGAAGCTAAACCTGCTACTTCGCATTGATTTGAAGCTAAATTATGTGTTTCGCGTGGATTTGAAGGTAACTCGTTTGTTTCGCATGCAGTTGAAGCTATAACACATATATCCCAAGTGTGTGACGCAAAATCATTTGTTTCGCATGGATTTGAAGCTAAACCCTCTACATCGCATTGATTTGCAACTAAATCATGTGTTTCGCATGGATCTGAAGCTAACTCGTTTGTTTCGCATGCAGTTGTAGCTAAATAATGTATATAACAAGTATTTGTAGCTAAATCATTTGTTTCGCATGGATTTGAAGCTAAGCCTTCTACTTCGCATTGATTTGAAGCTAAATCATTTGTTTCGCATAGAACTGAAGCTACCTGGTTTGTTCCTCCTGCTTTTGAAGCTATATCACTTATATCGTAAGTATTTGAAGCTAAATCATATGTGTCGCATGGATTTGAAGCTAAACCTTCTACATCGCATTGATTTGAAGCTAACTCATGTGTTTCGCGTGGATTTGAAGGTAACTCGTTTGTTTCGCATGCAGATGAAACTAAATCATGTATATCACAAGTATTTGCAGCTAAACAATTGATTCGCATGGATTTGAAGCTAAGCCTTCTACTTGGCGTTGAATTGAAGCTAAATCGTGTATTTTGCATGGATTTGAAGCTAACTCGCTTGTTTCGCATGCAGTTGAAGCTAAATCATGTCTTTCACAAGTATTTGAAGATGAACCATTTGAATCGCATTGATTCGAAAATGAGCCTACTACTTCGCACTGATTTGCAGCTAAATAATGTGTTTCGCATGGAATTGAAGCTGCATCGCTTGTTCCTCCTGCATTTGAAGCTATATCACGTATATCGCAAGTATTTGAAGCTAAATCATATGTGTCGCATGGATTAGAAGCTGAACCTACTACATCGCATTGATTTGAAGCAAAATCTTGTGTATCGCATGGATATGAAGCTAAACCTTCTACATCGCATTGATTTGAAGCTAAATCATGTGTTTCGCATGGATTTGAAGCTAACTCGCTTGTTTCGCATGCAGTTGTAGCTAAATAATGTATATCACAAGTATTTGTAGCTAAACCATTTGTTTTACATGGATTTGAAGCTAAGCCTTCTACTTCGCATTGATTTGAAGCTAAATCATTTGTTTCGCATGGAATTGAAGCTACCTCGTTTGTTCCTCCTGCTTTTGAAGCTATATCCCTTATACCGCAAGTATTTGAAGTTAAATCATATGTGTTTTGCATGGATTTGAAGCTAAACCTTCTACATCGCATTGATTTGAAGCTAACTCATGTGTTTCGCGTGGATTTGAAGGTAACTCGTTTGTTTCGCATGCAGATGAAACTAAATCATGTATATCACAAGTATTTGCAGCTAAACAATTGATTCGCATGGATTTGAAGCTAAGCCTTCTACTTGGCGTTGAATTGAAGCTAAATCGTGTATTTTGCATGGATTTGAAGCTAACTCGCTTGTTTCTCCTGTATTTGAAGCTGTATCATTTATATCGCAAGTATTTGAAGCTAAACCATTTGTTTCGCATAGATTTTAAGCTAAGCCTTCTACTTCGCATTAATAGGAAGCTAAATCACGTGTTTTGCATGGATTTGAAGATGAACCTTCTACATTGCATTGATTTGAAGCTAAATCATGTGTTTCGCATGGATTTGAAGCTAACTCCTTTGTTTCGCATGCAGTTGAAGCTAAATCATGTCTTTCACAAGTATTTGAAGATGAACCATTTGAATCGCATTGATTCGAAAATGAGCCTACTACTTCGCACTGATTTGCAGCTAAATAATATGTTTCGCATGGAATTGAAGCTGCATCGCTTGTTCCTCCTGCATTTGAAGCTATATCACGTATATCGCAAGTATTTGAAGCTAAATCATATGTGTCGCATGGATTAGAAGCTGAACCTACTACATCGCATTGATTTGAAGCAAAATCTTGTGTATCGCATGGATATGAAGCTAAACCTTCTACATCGCATTGATTTGAAGCTAAATCATGTGTTTCGCATGGATTTGAAGCTAACTCGCTTGTTTCGCATGCAGTTGTAGCTAAATAATGTATATCACAAGTATTTGTAGCTAAACCATTTGTTTTACATGGATTTGAAGCTAAGCCTTCTACTTCGCATTGATTTGAAGCTAAATCATTTGTTTCGCATGGAATTGAAGCTACCTCGTTTGTTCCTCCTGCTTTTGAAGCTATATCACTTATACCGCAAGTATTTGAAGTTAAATCATATGTGTTTTGCATGGATTTGAAGCTATCTCGTTTGTTTCGCCTCCAGTTGAATCTATATCACTTACATCACAAGTTTTTGAAGCATAACCATTTGTTCCGCATGGATTTGAAGCTACGCCTTCTACTTTCCATTGATTTGAAGCTAAATCATCTCTTTCGCTTGGATTTGAAGCTAACACGTTTGATTCACATGCAGTTGAAGCTAAATCATGTATTTCACAAGAATTTGAAGCCGAACCATTAGATTCGCATCGATTTGAAGCTGAGCCTTCTACTTCGCACTGATTTGAAGCTAAATCATGTGTCTCGCTTGGATTTGAAGCAAAGCCTTCTACTTCGAATTGATTTGAATCGAAATCATGTATTTCGCATGGATCTGAAGCTAACTCGTTTGTTTCGCCAGCATTTGAAGCTATATCACTTATATTCGCAAGTATTTGTTGCTAAATCATTCGTTTCGCATGGGTTTGAAGCTAACCCTTTTACTTCGCATTGATTTGAAGTTAAATCATGTGTTTCCCTTGGATTTGAATCTGAATCGTTTTTTTCGCATGCATTTGAATCTATATCATTTATATCGCAAGTATCTGAAGCTAAATCATTTGTTTCTCATGGATTTGAAGCTAAACCTTCTACATCCCATGGATTTGAAGCTAAATCATGTGTTTGGCATGGATTTGAAGCTAAACCTTCTACATCGCATTGATTTGCAGCTGAATCATGTGTTTCGCATCGATTTGCAGCTAACTCGTTCGTTTCGCCTGCATTTGAAACTATATCACTTATATCGCAAGTATTTGAAGCTAAACCATTTGCTTCGCATGGATTTGAAGCTAAGCCTTCTACTTGGCATTGAATTGAAGCTAAATCGTGTGTTTTGCATGGATTTGAAGCTAACTCGTTTGTTTCTCCTGTATTTGAAGCTGTATCATTTATATCGCAAGTATTTGAAGCTAAAGCATTTGTTTCGCATGGATTTGAAGCTAAGGCTTCTACTTCGCATTGATTGGATCCTAAATCACGTGTTTTGCATGGATTTGAATCTAAGCCTTCTACATCGCATTGATTTGCAGCTGAATCATGTGTTTCGCATGGATTTGAAGCTAACTCGTTCGTTTGTCCTGCATTTGAAACTATATGACTTATATTGCAAATATTTGAAGCTAAATCATGTTTTTCGCTTGGATTTGAATGTAACTCATTTGTTTCGCATGCAGTTGAAGCTATATCACCTATATCTCAAGTGTAGGAAGCTCAATCATTTGTTTCGCATGGATTTGAAGTTAAACCTGTTACTTCGCATTGATTTGAAGCTAAATTATGTGTTTCGCGTGGATTTGAAGGTAACTCGTTGTTTCGCATGTAGTTGAAGCTAAATCATGCATTTCACAAGTATTTGAATCCGAAACATTAGATTCGCATCGATTTGATGCTAAGCCTTCTACTTGGCATTGAATTGAAACTAAATCGTGTGTTTTGCATGGATTTGAAGCTAACTCGTTTGTTTCTCCTGTATTTAAAGCTATATCATTTATATCGCAAGTATTTGAAGCTAAAGCATTTGTTTCGCATGGATTTGAAGCTAAGGCTTCTACTTCGCATTGATTGGATCCTAAATCACGTGTTTTGCATGGATTTGAATCTAAGCCTTCTACATCGCATTGATTTGCAGCTGCATCATGTGTTTCGCATGGATTTGAAGCTAACTCGTTCGTTTGTCCTGCATTTGAAACTATATGACTTATATTGCAAATATTTGAAGCTAAATCATGTTTTTCGCTTGGATTTGAATGTAACTCATTTGTTTCGCATGCAGTTGAAGCTATATCACCTATATCTCAAGTGTAGGAAGCTCAATCATTTGTTTCGCATGGATTTGAAGCTAAACCTGCTACTTCGCATTGATTTGAAGCTAAATTATGTGTTTCGCGTGGATTTGATGGTAACTCGTTGTTTCGCATGCAGTTGAAGCTAAATCATGCATTTCACGAGTATTTGAAGCCGAACCATTAGATTCGCATGGATTTGAAGCTCTGCATTCTACTTTGCATTGATTTGACGCTAAATATTGTGTTTCGCATCGCTTTGAAGCTAACTCGTTTGTTTCGCATGCAGTTGAAACTAAATCTTGTATATCACAAGTATTTGCAGCTAAACAATTGATTCGCATGGATTTGAAGCTAAGCCTTCTACTTGGCATTGAATTGAAGCTAAATCGTGTGTTTTGCATGGATTTGAAGCTAACCCGTTTGTTTTCCCTGTGTTTGAAGCTGTATCATTTATATCGCAAGTATTTGAAGCTAAACCATTTGTTTCGCATGGATTTGAAGCTAAGCCTTCTACTTGGCATTGAATTGAAGCTAAATCGTGTGTTTTGCATGGATTTGAAGCTAAATCGTTTGTTTCTCCTGTATTTGAGGCTGTATCATTCATATCGCAAGTATTTGAAGCTAAACCATTTGTTTCGCATGGATTTGAATCTAAACCTTCTACTTGGCATTGAGTTGAAGCTAAATCGTGTGTTTTGCATGGATTTGAAGCTAACTCGTTTGTTTCTCCTGTATTTGACGCTGTATCATTTATATCGCAAGTATTTGAAGCTAAAGCATTTGTTTCGCATGGATTTGAAGCTAAGCCTTCTACTTCGCATTGATTGGATCCTAAATCACGTGTTTTGCATGGATTTGAATCTAAGCCTTCTACATCGCATTGATTTGCAGCTGAATCATGTGTTTCTCATCGATTTGATGCTAACTCGTTCGTTTCACCTGCATTTGAAACTATATCACTTATATCGCAAGTATTAGAAGCTAAATCATTTGTTTCGATTGGATTTGAAGCTAAACCTTCTACATGGCATTGATTTGAAGCTAAATTATGTGTTTCGCTTGGATTTGAATGTAACTCATTTGTTTCGCATGCAGTTGAAGCTATATCACCTACATCCCAAGTGTGTGAAGCAAAATCATTTGTTTCGCATGGATTTGAAGCTAAGCCTTCTACTTCGCATTGATTTGAAGCTAAATCATTTGTTTCGCATAGAACTGAAGCTACCTGGTTTGTTCCTCCTGCTTTTGAAGCTATATCACTTATATCGTAAGTATTTGAAGCTAAATCATATGTGTCGCATGGATTTGAAGCTAAACCTTCTACATCGCATTGATTTGAAGCTAACTCATGTGTTTCGCGTGGATTTGAAGGTAACTCGTTTGTTTCGCATGCAGCTGAATCTACATCACTTATATCGCAAGTATTTGAAGCTAAATCATGTGTATCGCGTGGATTTTGAAGCTAACACGTTCGATTCGCCTGCATATGGAGCTATATCATTTATATCGCAAGTATTTGAAGCAAAATCATATGTGTCGCATGGATTTGAAGCTAACTCGTTTGATTAGTCTGTGTTTGAAGCTATATCACTTATACCCCAAGTGTTTGAAGCTAAATCATTTGTTTCGCATGGATATGGAGCTGAACCTTCTACATCGAATTGATTTGAAGCTAAATCTTGTGTATCGCATGGATCCGAAGCTAAACCATCTACATCGCATTGATTTGAATCTAAATCATGTGTTTCGCATGGATTTGAAGCTAAGCCTTCTACTTCGCATTAATTGGAAGCTAAATCACGTGTTTTGCATGGATTTGAAGCTGAACCTTCTACATCGCATTGATTTGCTAATGAATCATGTGTTTCGCATGGATTTGAAGCTAACTCGTTCGTTTCGCCTGTATTTGAATCTATATCACTTATATCGCAACTATTTGAAGCTAAATCATGTGTTTCGCTTGGATTTGAAGCTAAACCTTCTACATCGCATTCATTTGAATCTAAATCATGTGTTTCGCGTGGATTTGAAGCTAAACCTTCTACATCGCATTGATTTGAAGCTAACTCATGTGTTTCGCGTGGATTTGAAGGTAACTCGTTTGTTTCGCATGCAGTTGGAGCTATACTACCTATATCCCAAGTGTTTGAAGCTCAATCATTTGTTTCGCATGGTTTTGAAGCTAAACCTTCTACATCGCATTGATTTGAAGCTAAATCATGTGTTTCGCATGGATTTGAAGCTAACTCGTTCGTTTGGCCTGCAGTTGAATCTACGTCACTTATATCGCAAGTATTTGAAGCTAAATTATGTGTATCGCGTGGATCTTGAAGCTAACTCGTTTGATTAGTCTGCATTTGAAGCTATAAAATTATACGCCAAGTGTTTGAAGCTAAATCATTTGTCTCGCATGGATTTGGAGCTAAACCTTCTACATCGCATTGATTTGCAGCTAAATCATGTGTTTCGCTTGGATTTGAAGCTAACTCGTTCGTTGCGCATACAGTTAAATCTAAATAACGTATATCACAAGTATTTGAAGCTAAACCATTTGTTTCGCATGGATTTGAAGCTAAGCCTTCTCCTTCGCATTAATTGGAAGCTAAATCACGTGTTTTGCATGGATTTGAAGCTGAACCTTCTACATCGCATTGATTTGCAAATGAATCATGTGTTTCGCATGGCTTTGAAGCTAACTCGTTCGTTTCGCCTGTACTTGAATCTATATCACTTATATCCCAAGTGTTTGAAGCTCAATCATTTGTTTCGTATGGATTTGAAGCTAAACCATCTACATCGCATTGATTTGAAGCTAACTCATGTGTTTTGCCTGGATTTGAAGGTAACTCGTTTGTTTCGCATGCAGTTGAAGCTATAACACCTATATCCCAAGTGTGTGAAGCACAATCATTTGTTTCGCATGGAATTGAAGCTAAACCGTCTACATCGCATTGATTTTAAGCTAAATCATGTGTTTCGCATCGATCTGAAGCTAACTCGTTTGTTTCGCATGCAGTTGTAGCTAAATAATGTATATCACAAGTATTTGTAGCTAAACCATTTGTTTCGCATGGATTTGAAGCTAAGACTTCTACTCCGCATTGATTTGAAGCTAAATCATTTGTTTCGCATGGATTTGAAGCTAAACCTTCTACATCGCACTGATTTGAAGCTAAATCATGTGTATCCCATGTATTTGAAGCTAACTCGTTTGTTTCGCATGCAGTTGTAGCTAAATAATGTATATCACAAGAATTTGTAGCTAAACCATTTGTTTCGCATGGATTTGAAGCTAAGCCCTCTACTTTGCATTGATTTGAAGCTAAATCATTTGCTTCGCATGGAATTGAAGCTACCTCGTTTGTTCCTCCAGATTTTGAAGCTATATCACTTATATCGCAAGTATTTGAAGCTAAATCATGTGCGTCGCATGGATTTGAAGCTGAACTTTCTACATCGCATTGATTTGAAGCTAAATCTTGTGTATCGCATGGATTTGAAGCTAAACCCTCTACATCGCATTGATTTGCAACTAAATCATGTGTTTCGCATGGATCTGAAGCTAACTCGTTTGTTTTGCCTGCATTTGAAGCTATATCACTTATATTCGCAAGCATTTGATGCTAAATCATTCGTTTCGCATGGATTTGAAACTAAGCCTTCTACTTCGCATTCATTTGAAGCTAAATCATTTGTTTCGCATAGAACTGAAGCTACCTCGTTTGTTCCTCCTGCTTTTGAAGATATATCACTTATATCGCAAGTATTTGAAGCTAAATCATATGTGTCGCATGGATTTGAAGCTGAACCTTCTACATCGAATTGATTTGAAGCTAAATCTTGTGTATCGCATGGATTTGAAGCTAAACCTTCTACATCGCATTGATTTGAAGCTAAATCAAGTGTTTCGCATGGATTTGAAGCTAACTCGTTCGTTTCGCCTCCAGTTGAATCTACATCACTTATACCGCAAGTATTTGAAGCTAAATCATGTGTATCGCGTGGATTTTGAAGCTAACTCATTTGTTTAGTCTGTATTTGAAGCTATATCACATATACCCCAAGTGTTTGAAGCTAAGTCATTTGTTTCGCATGGATTTGGAGCTAAACCTTCTACATCGCATTGATTTGCTGCTAAATCATGTGTTTCGCATGGATTTGAAGCTAACTCGTTCGTTGCGCATACAGTTAAATCTAAATAACGTATATCAAAAGTATTTGAAGCTAAACCATTTGTTTCGCATGCATTTGAAGCTAAGCCTTCTACTTCGCATTAATTGGAAGCTAAATCACGAGTTTTGCATGGATTTGAATCTGAACCTTCTACATCGCATTGATTTGCTAATGAATCATGTGTTTCGCATGGATTTGAAGCTAACTCGTTCGTTTCGCCTGTATTTGAATCTATATCACTTATATCGCAACTATTTGAAGCTAAATCATGTGTTTCGCTTGGATTTGAAGCTAAACCTTCTACATCGCATTCATTTGAATCTAAATCATGTGTTTCGCGTGGATTTGAAGCTAAACCTTCTACATCGCATTGATTTTAAGCTAAATCATGTGTTTCGCATGGATTTGAAGCTAACTCGTTTGTTTCGCATGCAGTTGTAGCGAAATAATGTATATCACATGTATTTGTAGCTAAATCATTTGTTTCGCATGGATTTGAAGCTAAGCCTTCTACTTCGCATTCATTTGAAGCTAAATCATTTGTTTCGCATAGAACTGAAGCTACCTCGTTTGTTCCTCCTGCTTTTGAAGCTATATCACTTATATCGCAAGTATTTGAAGCTAAATCATATGTGTCGCATGGATTTGAAGCTGAACCTTCTTCATCGAATTGACTTGAAGCTAAATCTTGTGTATCGCACGGATTTGAAGCTAAACCTTCTACATCGCATTGATTTGAAGCTAAATCATGTGTTTCGCATGGATTTGAAGCTAACTCGTTCGTTTGGCCTGCAGTTGAATCTACGTCACTTATATCGCAAGTATTTGAAGCTAAATTATGTGTATCGCGTGGATCTTGAAGCTAACTCGTTTGATTAGTCTGCATTTGAAGCTATAAAATTATACGCCAAGTGTTTGAAGCTAAATCATTTGTCTCGCATGGATTTGGAGCTAAACTTTCTACATCGCATTGATTTGCAGCTAAATCATGTGTTTCGCTTGGATTTGAAGCTAACTCGTTCGTTGCGCATATAGTTAAATCTAAATAACGTATATCACAAGTATTTGAAGCTAAACCATTTGTTTCGCATGGATTTGAAGCTAAGCCTTCTCCTTCGCATTAATTGGAAGCTAAATCACGTGTTTTGCATGGATTTGAAGCTGAACCTTCTACATCGCATTGATTTGCAAATGAATCATGTGTTTCGCATGGCTTTGAAGCTAACTCGTTCGTTTCGCCTGTACTTGAATCTATATCACTTATATCCCAAGTGTTTGAAGCTCAATCATTTGTTTCGTATGGATTTGAAGCTAAACCTTCTACATCGCATTGATTTGAAGCTAACTCATGTGTTTTGCCTGGATTTGAAGGTAACTCGTTTGTTTCGCATACAGTTAAATCTAAATAACGTATATCACAAGTATTTGAAGCTAAACCATTTGTTTCGCATGGATTTGGAGCTAAACCTTCTACATCGCATTGATTTGCTGCTAAATCATGTGTTTCGCATGGATTTGAAGCTAACTCGTTCGTTGCGCATACAGTTAAATCTAAATAACGTATATCAAAAGTATTTGAAGCTAAACCATTTGTTTCGCATGCATTTGAAGCTAAGCCTTCTACTTCGCAATAATTGGAAGCTAAATCACGAGTTTTGCATGGATTTGAATCTGAACCTTCTACATCGCATTGATTTGCAAATGACTCATGTGTTTCGCATGGATTTGAAGCTAACTCGTTCGTTTCGCCTGTATTTGAATCTATATCACTTATATCGCAACTATTTGAAGCTAAATCATGTGTTTCGCTTGGATTTGAAGCTAAACCTTCTACATCGCATTCATTTGAACCAATTCATGTGTTTTGCGTGGATTTGACGGTAACTCGTTTGTTTCGCATACAGTTGGAGCTATGCCACCTATATCCCAAGTGTTTGAAGCTCAATCATTTGTTTCGCATGGTTTTGGAGCTAAACCTTCTACATCGCATTGATTTGCTGCTAAATCATGTGTTTCGCATGGATTTGAAGCTAACTCGTTCGTTGCGCATACAGTTAAATCTAGATAACGTATATCAAAAGTATTTGAAGCTAAACCATTTGTTTCGAATGCATTTGAAGCTAAGCCTTCTACTTCGCATTAATTGGAAGCTAAATCACGAGTTTTGCATGGATTTGAATCTGAACCTTCTACATCGCATTGATTTGCAAATGACTCATGTGTTTCGCATGGATTTGAAGCTAACTCGTTCGTTTCGCCTGTATTTGAATCTATATCACTTATATCGCAACTATTTGAAGCTAAATCATGTGTTTCGCTTGGATTTGAAGCTAAACCTTCTACATCGCATTCATTTGAACCAATTCATGTGTTTTGCGTGGATTTGACGGTAACTCGTTTGTTTCGCATACAGTTGGAGCTATGCCACCTATATCCCAAGTGTTTGAAGCTCAATCATTTGTTTCGCATGGATTTGAAGCTAAACCTTCTACATCCCACTGATTTTAAGCTAAATCATGTGTTTCGCATGGATTTGAAGCTAACTCGTTTGCTTCGCATGCAGTTGTAGCTAAATAGTGTATATCACGAGTATTTGTAGCTAAATCATTTGTTTCGCATGGATTTGAAGCTAAGCCTGCTACTTTGCATTGATTTGAAGCTAAATCATTTATTTCGCATAGAACTGAAGCTACCTCGTTTGTTCCTCCTGCTTTTGAAGCTATATCACTTATATCGCAAGTATTTGAAGCTAAATCATATGTGTCGCATGGATTTGAAGCTGAACCTTCTACATCGAATTGATTTGAAGCTAAATCTTGTGTATCGCATGGATTTGAAGCTAAACCTTCTACATCGCATTGATTTGCAGCTAAATCATGTGTTTTGCATGGATTTGAAGCTAACTCGTTCGTTTGGCCTGCAGTTGAATCTACATCACTTATATCGCAAGTATTTGAAGCTAAATGATGTGTATCGCGTGGATTTTGAAGCTAACTCGTTTGATTAGTCTGCATTTGAAGCTATATCACTTATACGCCAAGTGTTTGAAGCTAAATCATTTGCTTCGCATGGATTTGGAGCTAAATCTTCAACATCGCAATGATTTGCAGCTAAATCATGTGTTTCGCTTGGATTTGAAGCTAACTCGTTCGTTGCGCATACAGTTAAATCTAAATAACGTATATCACAAGTATTTGAAGCTAAACCATTTGTTTCGCATGGATTTGAAGCTAAGCCTTCTCCTTCGCATTAATTGGAAGCTAAATCACGTGTTTTGCATGGATTTGAAGCTGAACCTTCTACATCGCATTGATTTGCAAATGAATCATGTGTTTCGCATGGCTTTGAATCTAACTCGTTCGTTTCGCCTGTATTTGAATCTATACCACTTATATCGCAAGTATTTGATGCTAAATCATGTGTTTCGCTTGAATTTGAAGCTAAACCTTCTACATCGCATTCATTTGAACCAATTCATGTGTTTCGCGTGGATCTGTAGGTAACTCGATTGTTTCGCATGCAGTTGAAGCTATATCACATTTATCCCAAGTGTTTGAAGCTCAATCATTTGTTTCGTATGGATTTGAAGCGAAACCTTCTACATCGCATTGAGTTGAAGCTAACTCATGTGTTTCGCGTGGATTTGAAGGTAACTCGTTTGTTTCGCATGCAGTTGAAGCTATAACACCTATATCCCAATTGTGTGAAGCTCAATCATTTTTTTCTCATGGATTTGAAGCTAAACCGTCTACATCGCATTGATTTTAAGCTAAATCATGTGTTTCGCATGGATTTGAAGCTAACTCGTTTGTTTCGCATGCAGTTGTAGCTAAATAGTGTATATCACGAGTATTTGTAGCTAAATCATTTGTTTCGCATGGATTTGAAGCTAAGCCTTCTACTTCGCATTCATTTGAAGCTAAATCATTTGTTTCGCATAGAACTGAAGCTACCTCGTTTGTTCCTCCTGCTTTCGAAGCTATATCACTTATATCGCAAGTATTTGAAGCTAAATCATATGTGTCGCATGGATTTGAAGCTGAACCTTCTTCATCGAATTGATTTGAAGCTAAATCTTGTGTATCGCATGGATTTGAAGCTAAACCTTCTACATCGCATTGATTTGAAGCTAAATCATGTGTTTCGCATGGATTTGAAGCTAACTCGTTCGTTTGGCCTGCAGTTGAATCTACGTCACTTATATCGCAAGTATTTGAAGCTAAATCATGTGTATCGCGTGGATTTTGAAGCTAACTCGTTTGATTAGTCTGCATTTGAAGCTATAAAATTATACGCCAAGTGTTTGAAGCTAAATCATTTGTCTCGCATGGATTTGAAGCTGAACCTTCTACATCGCATTGATTTGAAGCTAAATCTTGTAAATCGCATGGATTTGAAGCTAAACCTTCTACATCGCATTGATTTGAAGCTAACTCATGTGTTTTGCGTGGGTTTGAAGGTAACTCGTTTGTTTCGCATGCAGTTGAAGCTATAACACCTATATCCCAAGTGTGTGAAGCACAATCATTTGTTTCGCATGGAATTGAAGCTAAACCGTCTACATCGCATTGATTTTAAGCTAAACCATGTGTTTCGCATGGATTTGAAGCTAACTCGTTCGTTTGGCCTGCAGTTGAATCTACATCACTTATATCGCAAGTATTTGAAGCTAAATCATGTGTATCGCGTGGATTTTGAAGCTAACTCGTTTGATTAGTCTGCATTTGAAGCTATATCACTTATACGCCAAGTGTTTGAAGCTAAATCATTTGCTTCGCATGGATTTGGAGCTAAATCTTCAACATCGCATTGATTTGCAGCTAAATAATGTGTTTCGCTTGGATTTGAAGCTAACTCGTTCGTTGCGCATACAGTTAAATCTAAATAACGTATATCAAAAGTATTTGAAGCTAAACCATTTGTTTCGCATGGATTTGAAGCTAAGCCTTCTCGTTCGCATTGATTTGAAGCTAACTCATGTGTTTCGCGTGGATTTGAAGGTAACTCGTTTGTTTCGCATGCAGTTGAAGCTATAACACCTATATCCCAAGTGTGTGAAGCAAAATCATTTTTTTCGCATGGATTTGAAGCTAAACCCTCTACATCGCATTGATTTGCAACTAAATCATGTGTTTCGCATGGATCTGAATCTAACTCGTTTGTTTCGCATGCAGTTGTAGCTAAATAATGTATATCACAAGTATTTGTAGCTAAATCATTTGTTTCGCATGGATTTGAAGCTAAGACTTCTACTCCGCATTGATTTGAAGCTAAATCATTTGTTTCGCATGGATTTGAAGCTAAACCTTCTACATCGCATTGATTTGATGCTAAATCATGTGTATCCCATGTATTTGAAGCTAACTCGTTTGTTTCGCATGCAGTTGTAGCTAAATAATGTATATCACAAGTATTTGTAGCTAAACCATTTGTTTCGCATGGATTTGAAGCTAAGCCCTATACTTCGCATTGATTTGAAGCTAAATCATTTGTTTCGCGTGGAATTGAAGCTACCTCGTTTGTTCCTCCTGCTTTTGAAGCTATATCACTTATATCGCAAGTATTTGCAGCTAAATCATATGTGTCGCATGGATTTGAAGCTGAACCTTCTACATCGCATTGATTTGAAGCTAAATCTTGTAAATCGCATGGATTTGAAGCTAAACCTTCTACATCGCATTGATTTGAATCTAAATCATGTGTTTCGCATGGATTTGAAGCTAACTCGTTTGTTTCGCATGCAGTTGTAGCTAAATGATGTATATCACAAGTATTTGTAGCTAAACCATTTGTTTCGCATGGATTTGAAGCTAAACCTTCTACATCGCATTGATTTGAAGCTAAATCATGTTTCGCATGGATTTGAAGCTAACTCGTTTGTTTCGCATGCAGTTGTAGCTAAATAATGTATATCACAAGTATTTGTAGCTAAACCATTTGTTTCGCATGGATTTGAAGCTAAGCCTTCTACTTCGCATTGATTTGAAGCTAAATCATTTGTTTCGCATGGAATTCAAGCTACCTCGTTTGTTCCTCCAGATTTTGAAGCTATATCACTTATATCGCAAGTATTTGAAGCTAAATCATGAACGTCGCATGGATTTGAAGCTGAACTTTCTACATCGCATTGCTTTGAAGCTAAATCTTGTGTATCGCATGGATTTGAAGCTAAACCCTCTACATCGCATTGATTTGCATCTAAATCTTGTGTATCGCATGGATTTGAAGCTAAACCTTCTACATCGCATTAATTTGAAGCTAAATCATGTGTTTCGAATGGATTTGAAGCTAACTCGTTCGTTTCGCCTCCAGTTGAATCTACATCACTTATATCGCAAGTATTTGAAGCTATATCATATGTATCGCGTGGATTTTGAAGCTAACTCGTTTGTTTCGCATGCAGTTGTAGCTAAATAATGTATATCACAAGTATTTGTAGCTAAATCATTTGGTTTGCATGGATTTGAAGCTAAGCCTTCTACTTCGCATTGATTTGAAGCTAAATCGTTTGTTTCGCATAGAACTGAAGCTACCTCGTTTGTTCCTCCTGCATTTGAAGCTATATCACTTATATCGCAAGTATTTGCAGCTAAATCATATGTGTCGCATGAATTTGAAGCTGAACCTTCTACACCGCATTGATTTGAAGCTAAATCTTGTAAATCGCATGGATTTGAAGCTAAACCTTCTACATCGCATTGATTTGAATCTAAATCATGTGTTTCGCATGGATTTGAAGCTAACTCGTTTGTTTCGCATGCAGTTGTAGCTAAATAATGTATATCACAAGTAATTTGTAGCTAAACCATTTGTTTCGCATGGATTTGAAGCTAAACCTTCTACATCGCATTGATTTGAAGCTAAATCATGTGTTTCGCATGGATTTGAAGCTAACTCGTTTGTTTCGCATGCAGTTGTAGCCAAATAATGTATATCACAAGTATTTGTAGCTAAACCATTTGTTTCGCATAGATTTGAAGCTAAGCCCTCTACTTCGCATTGATTTGAAGCTAAATCATTTGTTTCGCATGGAATTGAAGCTACCTCGTTTGTTCCTCCAGATTTTGAAGCTATATCACTTATATCGCAAGTATTTGAAGCTAAATCGTGTACGTCGCATGGATTTGAAGCTGAACTTTCTACATCGCATTGATTTGTAGCTAAATCTTGTGTATCGCATGGATTTGAAGCTAAACCCTCTACATCGCATTGATTTGCAACTAAATCATGTGTTTCGCATGGATCTGAAGCTAACTCGTTTGTTTCGCCTGCATTTGAAGCTATATCACTTATATTCGCAAGCATTTGATGCTAAATCATTCGTTTCTCATGGATTTGAAGCTAAACCTTCTACATTCCATGGATTTGAAGCTAAATCATGTGTTTGGCATGGATTTGAAGCTAAACCTTATACATCGCATTGATTTGCATCTGAATCATGTGTTTCGCATGGATTTGAAGTTAACTCGATTGTGTCGCATGCAGTTTAAGCTAAATCATGTATATCACAAGTATTTGAATCTAAACCATTTGATTGGGATGGGATGTGATGCTAAGCCTTCTATATCACACTGATTTGATGCTGAGTCATGTCTTTCGCATGGATTTGAAGCTAACTCGTTTGTTTCGCATGCAGTTGTAACTAAATAATGTATATCACAAGTATTTGTAGATAAACCATTTGTTTGCATGGATTTGAAGCTAAGCCTTCTACTTCGCATTGATTTGAAGCTAAATCATTTGTTTCGCATCGATTTGAAGCTAAACCTTCTACATCGCATGGATTTGATGCTAAACCTACTACATCGCATTGATTTGCAGCTAAATCATGTGTTTCGCATGGATTTGAAGCTAACTCGTTCGTTGCGCATGCAGTTAAATGTAAATAACGTATATCACAAGTATTTGAAGCTAAACCATTTGTTTCGCTTAGATTTGAAGTTAAGCCTTCTACTTCGCATTAATAGGAAGCTAAATCACGTGTTTTGCATGGATTTGAAGCTAAACCTTCTACATCGCATTGATTTAAACCTAAATCATGTGTTTCGCATGTATTTGAAGCTAACTCGTTTGTTTCGCATGCAGTTGTAGCTAAATAATGTATATCACAAGTATTTGTAGCTAAACCATTTGTTTCGCATGGATTTGAAGCTAAGCCCTCTACTTCGCATTGATTTGAAGCTAAATCATTTGTTTCGCATGGAATTGAAGCTACCTCGTTTGTTCCTCCAGATTTTGAAGCTATATCACTTATATCGCAAGTATATGAAGCTAAATCATATGTGTCGCATGGATTTGAAGCTGAACCTTCTACATCGAATTGATTTGAAGCTAAATCTTGTGTATCGCATGGATTTGAAGCTAAACGTTCCACATCGCATTGATTTGAATCTAAATCATGTGTTTCGCATGGATTTGAAGCTAACTCGTTTGTTTCGCATGCAGTTGTAGCTAAATAATGTATATCACAAGTAATTTGTAGCTAAACCATTTGTTTCGCATGGATTTGAAGCTAAACCTTCTACATCGCATTGATTTGAAGCTAAATCATGTGTTTCGCATGGATTTGAAGCTAACTCGTTTGTTTCGCATGCAGTTGTAGCTAAATAATGTATATCACAAGTATTTGTAGCTAAACCATTTGTTTCGCATGGATTTGAAGCTAAGCCCTCTACTTCGCATTGATTTGAAGCTAAATCATTTGTTTCGCATGGAATTGAAGCTACCTCGTTTGTTCCTCCAGATTTTGAAGCTATATCACTTATATCGCAAGTATTTGAAGCTAAATCGTGTACGTCGCATGGATTTGAAGCTGAACTTTCTACATCGCATTGATTTGTAGCTAAATCTTGTGTATCGCATGGATTTGAAGCTAAACCCTCTACATCGCATTGATTTGCAACTAAATCATGTGTTTCGCATGGATCTGAAGCTAACTCGTTTGTTTCGCCTGCATTTGAAGCTATATCACTTATATTCGCAAGCATTTGATGCTAAATCATTCGTTTCTCATGGATTTGAAGCTAAACCTTCTACATTCCATGGATTTGAAGCTAAATCATGTGTTTGGCATGGATTTGAAGCTAAACCTTATACATCGCATTGATTTGCATCTGAATCATGTGTTTCGCATGGATTTGAAGTTAACTCGATTGTGTCGCATGCAGTTTAAGCTAAATCATGTATATCACAAGTATTTGAATCTAAACCATTTGATTGGGATGGGATGTGATGCTAAGCCTTCTATATCACACTGATTTGATGCTGAGTCATGTCTTTCGCATGGATTTGAAGCTAACTCGTTTGTTTCGCATGCAGTTGTAACTAAATAATGTATATCACAAGTATTTGTAGATAAACCATTTGTTTGCATGGATTTGAAGCTAAGCCTTCTACTTCGCATTGATTTGAAGCTAAATCATTTGATTCGCATCGATTTGAAGCTAAACCTTCTACATCGCATGGATTTGATGCTAAACCTACTACATCGCATTGATTTGCAGCTAAATCATGTGTTTCGCATGGATTTGAAGCTAACTCGTTCGTTGCGCATGCAGTTAAATGTAAATAACGTATATCACAAGTATTTGAAGCTAAACCATTTGTTTGGCTTAGATTTGAAGTTAAGCCTTCTACTTCGCATTAATAGGAAGCTAAATCACGTGTTTTGCATGGATTTGAAGCTAAACCTTCTACATCGCATTGATTTAAACCTAAATCATGTGTTTCGCATGTATTTGAAGCTAACTCGTTTGTTTCGCATGCAGTTGTAGCTAAATAATGTATATCACAAGTATTTGTAGCTAAACCATTTGTTTCGCATGGATTTGAAGCTAAGCCCTCTACTTCGCATTGGTTTGAAGCTAAATCATTTGTTTCGCATGGAATTGAAGCTACCTCGTTTGTTCCTCCAGATTTTGAAGCTATATCACTTATATCGCAAGTATATGAAGCTAAATCATATGTGTCGCATGGATTTGAAGCTGAACCTTCTACATCGAATTGATTTGAAGCTAAATCTTGTGTATCGCATGGATTTGAAGCTAAACGTTCCACATCGCATTGATTTGAAGCTAAATCATGTGTTTCGCATGGATTTGAAGCTAACTCGTTCGTTTCGCCTCCAGTTGAATCTACATCACTTATATCGCAAGTATTTGAAGCTAAATCATGTGTATCGCGTGGATTTTGAAGCTAACTCGTTTGATTAGTCTGTATTTGAAGCTATATCACATATACCCCAAGTGTTTGAAGCTAAGTCATTTGTTTCGCATGGATTTGGAGCTAAACCTTCTACATCGCATTGATTTGCTGCTAAATCATGTGTTTCGCATGGATTTGAAGCTAACTCGTTCGTTGCGCATACAGTTAAATCTAAATAACGTATATCAAAAGTATTTGAAGCTAAACCATTTATTTCGCATGCATTTGAAGCTAAGCCTTCGACTTCGCATTAATTGGAAGCTAAATCACGAGTTTTGCATGGATTTGAATCTGAACCTTCTACATCGCATTGATTTGCAAATGACTCATGTGTTTCGCATGGATTTGAAGCTAACTCGTTCGTTTCGCCTGTATTTGAATCTATATCACATATATCGCAACTATTTGAAGCTAAATCATGTGTTTCGCTTGGATTTGAAGCTAAACCTTCTACATCGCATTGATTTGAATCTAAATCATGTGTTTTGCGTGGATTTGAGGGTAACTCGTTTGTTTCGCATACAGTTGGAGCTATGCCACCTATATCCCAAGTGTTTGAAGCTCAATCATTTGTTTCGCATGGATTTGAAGCTAAACCTTCTACATCGCATTTATTTTAAACTAAATCATGTGTTTCGCATGGATTTGAAGCTAACTCGTTTGTTTCGCATGCAGTTGTAGCTAAATAGTGTATATTACGAGTATTTGTAGCTAAATCATTTGTTTCGCATGGATTTGAAGCTAAGCCTGCTACTTTGCATTGATTTGAAGCTAAATCATTTATTTCGCATAGAACTGAAGCTACCTCGTTTGTTCCTCCTGCTTTTGAAGCTATATCACTTATATCGCAAGTATTTGAAGCTAAATCATATGTGTCGCATGGATTTGAAGCTGAACCTTCTACATCGAATTGATTTGAAGCTAAATCTTGTGTATCGCATGGATTTGAAGCTAAACCTTCTACATCGCATTGATTTGCAGCTAAATCATGTGTTTCGCATGGATTTGAAGCTACCTCGTTTGTTTCGCATGCAGTTGTAGCTAAATAATGTATATCACAAGTATTTGTAGCTAAACCATTTGTTTCGCATGTATTTGAAGCTGAACCTTCTACATCGAATTGATTTGAAGCTAAATCTTGTGTATCGCGTGGATTTGAAGCTAAACCTTCTACATCGCATTAATTTGAAGCTAAATCATGTGTTTCACATGGATTTGAAGCTAATTCGTTCGTTTCGCCTCCAGTTGAATCTACATCACTTATATCGCAAGTATTTGAAGCTATATCATGTGTATCGCGTGGATTTTGAAGCTAACTCGCTTGTTTCGCATGCAGTTGTAGCTAAATAATGTATATCACAAGTATTTGTAGCTAAATCATTTGGTTTGCATGGATTTGAAGCTAAGCCTTCTACTTCGCATTGATTTGAAGCTAAATCGTTTGTTACGCATAGAACTGAAGCTACCTCGTTTGTTCCTCCTGCTTTTGAAGCTATATCACTTATATCGCTAGTATTTGCAGCTAAATCATATGTGTCGCATGGATTTGAAGCTGAACCTTCTACATCGCATTGATTTGAATCTAAATCTTGTAAATCGCATGGATTTGAAGCTAAACCTTCTACATCGCATTGATTTGAATCCAAATCATGTGTTTCGCATGGATTTGAAGCTAACTCGTTTGTTTCGCATGCAGTTGTAGCTAAATAATGTATATCACAAGTATTTGTAGCTAAACCATTTGTTTCGCATGGATTTGAAGCTAAACCTTCTACATCGCATTGATTTGAAGCTAAATCATGTGTTTCGCATGGATTTGAAGCTAACTTGTTTGTTTCGCATGCAGTTGTAGCTAAATAATGTATATCACAAGTATTTGTAGCTAAACCATTTGTTTCGCATGGATTTGAAGCTAAGCCCTCTACTTCGCATTGATTTGAAGCTAAATCATTTGTTTCGCATGGAATTGAAGCTACCTCGTTTGTTCCTCCAGATTTTGAAGCTATATCACTTATATCGCAAGTATTTGAAGCTAAATCATGTACGTCGCATGGATTTGAAGCTGAACTTTCTACATCGCATTGATTTGAAGCTAAATCTTGTGTATCGAATGGATTTGAAGCTAAACCCTCTACATCGCATTGATTTGCAACTAAATCATGTGTTTCGCATGGATTTGAAGCTAACTCGTTTGTTTCGCATGCAGTTGTAGCTAAATAATGTATATCACAAGTATTTGTAGCTAAACCATTTGTTTCGCATGTATTTGAAGCTGAACCTTCTACATCGAATTGATTTGAAGCTAAATCTTGTGTATCGCGTGGATTTGAAGCTAAACCTTCTACATAGCATTAATTTGAAGCTAAATCATGTGTTTCACATGGATTTGAAGCTAACTCGTTCGTTTCGCGTCCAGTTGAATCTACATCACTTATATCGCAAGTATTTGAAGCTATATCATGTGTATCGCGTGGATTTTGATGCTAACTCGTTTGTTTCGCATGCAGTTGTAGCTAAATAATGTATTTCACAAGTATTTGTAGCTAAATCATTTGGTTTGCATGGATTTGAAGCTAAGCCTTCTACTTCGCATTGATTTGAAGCTAAATCGTTTGTTACGCATAGAACTGAAGCTACCTCGTTTGTTCCTCCTGCTTTTGAAGCTATATCACTTATATCGCAAGTATTTGCAGCTAAATCATATGTGTCGCATGGATTTGAAGCTGAACCTTCTACATCGCATTGATTTGAAGCTAAATCTTGTAAATCGCATGGATTTGAAGCTAAACCTTCTACATCACATTGATTTGAATCTAAATCATGTGTTTCGCATGGATTTGAAGCTAACTCGTTTGTTTCGCATGCAGTTGTAGCTAAATAATGTATATCACAAGTATTTGTAGCTAAACCATTTGTTTCGCATGGATTTGAAGCTAAACCTTCTACATCGCATTGATTTGAAGCTAAATCATATGTTTCGCATGGATTTGAAGCTAACTCGTTTGTTTCGCATGCAGTTGTAGCTAAATAATGTATATCACAAGTATTTGTAGCTAAACCATTTGTTTCGCATGGATTTGAAGCTAAGCCCTCTACTTCGCATTGATTTGAAGCTAAATCATTTGTTTCGCATGGAATTGAAGCTACCTCGTTTGTTCCTCCAGATTTTGAAGCTATATCACTTATATCGCAAGTATTTGAAGCTAAATCATGTACGTCGCATGGATTTGAAGCTGAACTTTCTACATCGCATTGATTTGAAGCTAAATCTTGTGTATCGCATGGATTTGAAGCTAAACCCTCTACATCGCATTGATTTCCAACTAAATCATGTGTTTCGCATGGATTTGAAGCTAACTCGTTTGTTTCGCATGCAGTTGTAGCTAAATAATGTATATCACAAGTATTTGTAGCTAAACCATTTGTTTCGCATGTATTTGAAGCTGAACCTTCTACATCGAATTGATTTGAAGCTAAATCTTGTGTATCGCGTGGATTTGAAGCTAAAGCTTCTACATCGCATTAATTTGAAGCTAAATCATGTGTTTCACATGGATTTGAAGCTAACTCGTTCGTTTCGCCTCCAGTTGAATCTACATCACTTATATCGCAAGTATTTGAAGCTATATCATGTGTATCGCGTGGATTTTGAAGCTAACTCGTTTGTTTCGCATGCAGTTGTAGCTAAATAATGTATATCACAAGTATTTGTAGCTAAATCATTTGGTTTGCATGGATTTGAAGCTAAGCCTTCTACATCGCATTGAATTGCAGCTAAATCATGTGTTTTGCATGGATTTGAAGCTAACTCGTTCGTTTGGCCTGCAGTTGAATCTACATCACTTATATCGCAAGTATTTGAAGCTAAATCATTTGCTTCGCACGGATTTGGAGCTAAATCTTCAACATCGCATTGATTTGCAGCTAAATCATGTGTTTCGCTTGGATTTGAAGCTAACTAGTTCGTTGCGCATACAGTTAAATCAAAATAACGTATATCACAAGTATTTGAAGCTAAACCATTTGTTTCGCATGGATTTCAAGCTAAGCCTTCTCGTTCGCATTGATTTGAAGCTAACTCATGTGTTTCGCGTGGATTTGAAGGTAACTCGTTTGTTTCGCATGCAGTTGAAGCTAGAACACCTATATCCCAAGTGTGTGAAGCAAAATCATTTTTTTCGCATGGATTTGAAGCTAAACCCTCTTCATCGCATTGATTTGCAACTAAATCATGTGTTTCGCATGGATCTGAAGCTATCTTGTTTGTTTCGCCTGCATTTGAAGCTATATCACTTATATTCGCAAGCATTTGATGCTAAATCATTCGTTTCACATGGATTTGAAGCTAAGCCTTTTACTTCGCATTGATTTGAAGTTAAATCATGTGTTTCCCTTGGATTTGAAGCTGAATCGTTTTTTTCGCATGCAGTTGAATCTATATTATTTATATCGCAAGTATCTGAAGCTAAATCATTTGTTTCTCATGGATTTGAAGCTAAACCTTCTACATCCCATGGATTTGAAGCTAAATCATGTGTTTGGCATGGATTTGATGCTAAACCTTATACATCGCATTGATTTGCATCTGAATCATGTGTTTCGCATGGATTTCAAGCTAACTCGATTGTGTCGCATGAAGTTTAAGCTAAATCATGTCTTTCACAAGTATTTGAATCTAAACCATTTGATTCGCATGGGATTTGATGCTAAGCCTTCTACTTCACACTGATTTGATGCTGAATCATGTCTTTCGCATGGATTTGAAGCTAACTCGTTTGTTTCGCATGCAGTTGTAGCTAAATAATGTATATCACAAGTATTTGTAGCTAAACCATTTGTTTGCATGGATTTGAAGCTAAGCCTTCTACTTCGCATTCATTTGAAGCTAAATCATTTGTTTCGCTTCGATTTGAAGCTAAACCTTCTACATCGCATGGATTTTAAGCTAAACCTCCTACATCGCATTGATTTGCAGCTAAATCACGTGTTTTGCATGGATTTGAAGCTAAACCTTCTACATCGCATTGATTTAAACCTAAATCATGTGTTTCGCATGTATTTGAAGCTAACTCGTTTGTTTCGCATGCAGTTGTAGCTAAATAATGTATATCACAAGTATTTGTAGCTAAATCATTTGTTTCGCATGGATTTGAAGCTAAGCCTTCTACTTCGCATTGATTTGAAGCTAAATCATTTGTTTAGCATAGAACTGAAGCTACCTCGTTTGTTCCTCCTGCTTTTGAAGCTATATCACTTATATCGCAAGTATTTGAAGCTAAATCATATGTGTCGCATGGATTTGAAGCTGAACCTTCTACATCGAATTGATTTGAAGCTAAATCTTGTGTATCGCATGGATTTGAAGCTAAACATTCTACATCGCATTAATTTGAAGCTAAATCATGTGTTTCGCATGGATTTGAAGCTAACTCGTTCGTTTCGCCTCCAGTTGAATCTACATCACTTATATCGCAAGTATTTGAAGCTATATCATGTGTATCGCGTGGATTTTGAAGCTAACTCGTTTGTTTCGCATGCAGTTGTAGCTAAATAATGTATATCACAAGTATTTGTAGCTAAATCATTTGTTTCGCATGGATTTGAAGCTAAGCCTTCTACTTCGCATTGATTTGAAGCTAAATCGTTTGTTTCGCATAGCACTGAAGCTACCTCGTTTGTTCCTCCTGCTTTTGAAGCTATATCACTTATATCGCAAGTATTTGAAGCTAAATCATATGTGTCGCATGGATTTGAAGTTGAACCTACTACATCGAATGATTTAAAGCAAAATCTTGTGTATCGCATGGATTTGAAGCTAAACCTTCTACATCGCATTGATTTGAAGCTAAATCATGTGTTTCGCATGGATTTGAAGCTAACTCGTTTGTCTCGCATGCAGTTGTAGCTTAATAATTTATATCACAAGCATTTGTAGCTTATCCATTTGTTTCGCATGGATTTGAAGCTAAGCCTTCTACTTCGCATTGATTTGAAGCTAAATCATTTGTTTCGCGTGGAATTGAAGCTACCTCGTTTGTTCCTCCTGCTTTTGAAGCTATATCACTTATATCGCAAGTATTTGCAGCTAAATCATATGTGTCGCATGGATTTGAAGCTGAACCTTCTACATCGCATTGATTTGAAGCTAAATCTTGTAAATCGCATGGATTTGAAGCTAAACCTTCTACATCGCATTGATTTGAATCTAAATCATGTGTTTCGCATGGATTTGAAGCTAACTCGTTTGTTTCGCATGCAGTTGTAGCTAAATGATGTATATCCCAAGTATTTGTAGCTAAACCATTTGTTTCGCATGGATTTGAAGCTAAACCTTCTACATCGCATTGATTTGAAGCTAAATCATGTGTTTCGCATGGATTTGAAGCTAAACTCGTTTGTTTCGCATGCAGTTGTAGCTAAATAATGTATATCACAAGTATTTGTAGCTAAACCATTTGTTTCGCATGGATTTGAAGCTAAGCCCTCTACTTCGCATTGATTTGAAGCTAAATCATTTGTTTCGCATGGAATTGAAGCTACCTCGTTTGTTCCTCCAGATTTTGAAGCTATATCACTTATATCGCAAGTATTTGAAGCTAAATCATGTACGTCGCATGGATTTGAAGCTGAACTTTCTACATCGCATTGATTTGAAGCTAAATCTTGTGTATCGCATGGATTTGAAGCTAAACATTCTACATCGCATTGATTTTAAGCTAAATCATGTGTTTCGCATCGATCTGAAGATAACTCGTTTGTTTCGCATGCAGTTGTAGCTAAATAATGTATATCACAAGTATTTGTAGCTAAACCATTTGTTTCGCATGGATTTGAAGCTAAGACTTCTACTCCGCATTGATTTGAAGCTAAATCATTTGTTTCGCATGGATTTGAAGCTAAGCCTTCTACTTCGCACTAATAGGAAGCTAAATCACGTGTTTTGCATGGATTTGAAGCTAAACCTTCTACATCGCATTGATTTGAACCTAGGTCATGTGTTTCGCATGTATTTGAAGCTAACTCGTTTGTTTCGCATGCAGTTGTAGCTAAATAATGTATATCACAAGTATTTGTAGCTAAATCATTTGTTTCGCATGGATTTGAAGCTAAGCCGTCTACTTCGCATTCATTTGAAGCTAAATCATTTGCTTCGCATAGAACTGAAGCTACCTCGTTTGTTCCTCCTGCTTTTGAAGCTATATCACTTATATCGCAAGTATTTGAAGCTAAATCATATGTGTCGCATGGATTTGAAGCTGAACCTTCTACATCGAATTGATTTGAAGCTAAATCTTGTGTATCGCATGGATTTGAAGCTAACTCGTTTGTTTCGCATGCAGTTGTAGCTAAATAGTGTATATCACGAGTATTTGTAGCTAAATCATTTGTTTCGCGATGGATGTGAAGCTAAGCCTGCTACTTCGCATAGATTTGAAGCTAAATCATTTGTTTCGCATAGAACTGAAGCTACCTCGTTTGTTCCTCCTGCTTTTGAAGCTATATCACTTATATCGCAACTATTTGAAGCTAAATCATATGTGTCGCATGGATTTGAAGCTGAAACCTTCTTCATCGAATTGATTTGAAGCTAAATTTTGTGTATCGCATGGATTTGAAGCTAAACCTTCTACATCGCATTGAATTGAAGCTAAATCATGTGTTTCGCATGGATTTGAAGATAACTCGTTCGTTTGGCCTGCAGTTGAATCTACATCACTTATATCGCAAGTATTTGAAGCTAAATCATGTGTATCGCGTGGATTTGAAGCTAACTCGTTTGATTAGTCTGCATTTCAAGCTATAATCACTTATACGCCAAGTGTTTGAAGCTAAATCATTTGTTTCGCATGGATTGGAGGCTAAACCTTCTACTTCGCATTGATTTGCAGCTAATCATGTGTTTCGCTTGCATTTCAAGCTAACTCGTTCGTTGCGCATACAGTTAAATCTAAATACGTATATCACAAGTATTTGAAGCTAAACCATTTGTTTCGCATGGATTTGAAGCTAAGCCTTCTCCTTCGCATTAATTGGAAGCTAAATCACGTGTTTTGCATGGATTTGAAGCTGAACCTTCTACATCGCATTGATTTGCAAATGAATCATGTGTTTTCGCATGGCTTTGAAGCTAACTCGTTCGTTTCGCCTGTATTTGAATCTATATTACTTATATCGCAAGTATTTGAAGCTAAATCATGTTTTTCGCTTGGATTTGAAGCTAAACCTTCTACATCGCATTTATTTGAACCCAATTCATGTGTTTCGCGTGGATTTGAAGGTAACTCGATTGTTTCGCATGCAGTTGAAGCTATATCACATTTATCCCAAGTGTTTGAACCTCAATCATTTGTTTCGTATGGATTTGAAGCTAAACCTTCTACATCGCATTGATTTGAAGCTAACTCATGTGTTTCGCGTGGATTTGAAGGTAACTCGTTTGTTCGCATGCAGTTGAAGCTTAATAATTTATATCACAAGTATTTGTAGCTAAATCATTTTTTTCGCATGGATTTGAAGCTAAGCCTTCTACTTCGCATTGATTTGAAGCTAAATCGTTTGTTTCGCATAGAACTGAAGCTACCTAGTTTGTTCCTCCTGCTTTTGAAGCTATATCACTTATATCGCAAGTATTTGAAGCTAAATCATACGTGTCTCATGGATTTGAAGCTGAAACCTACTACATCGCATGATTTAAGCAAAATCTTGTGTATCGCATGGATTGAAGCTAAACCTTCTACATCGCATTGATTTGAATCTAAATCATGTGTTTCGCATGGATTTGAAGCTAACTCGTTCGTTTCGCATGCAGTTGTAGCTAAATAATGTATATCACAAGTATTTGTAGCTAAACCATTTGTTTCGCATGGATTTGAAGCTAAACCTTCTACATCGCAATGATTTGAAGCTAAATCATGTGTATCCCATGTATTTGAAGCTAACTCGTTTGTTTCGCATGCAGTTGTAGCTAAATAATGTATATCACAAGTATTTGTAGCTAAACCATTTGTTTCGCATGGATTTGAAGCTAAGCCTTCTACTTCGCATTGATTGAAGCTAAATCATTTGTTTCGCGTGGAATTGAAGCTACCTCGTTTGTCCCTCCTGCTTTTGAAGCTATATCACTTATATCGCAAGTATTTGCAGCTGAATCATATGTGTCGCATGGATTTGAAGCAGAACCTTCTACATCGCATTGATTTGAAGCTAAATCTTGTAAATCGCATGGATTTGAAGCTAAACCTTCTACATCGCATTGATTTGAATCTAAATCATGTGTTTCGCATGGATTTGAAGCTAACTCGTTTGCTTCGCATGCAGTTGTAGCTAAATAATGTATATCACAAGTATTTGTAGCTAAACCATTTGTTTTGCATGGATTTGAAGCTAAACCTTCTACATCGCATTGATTTGAAGCTAAATCATGTGTATCCCATGTATTTGAAGCTAACTCGTTTGTTTCGCATGCAGTTGTAGCTAAATAATGTATATCACAAGTATTTGTAGCTAAATAATTTGTTTCGCATGGATTTGAAGCTAAGCCTTCTACTTCGCATTGATTTGAAGATAAATCATTTGTTTCGCATAGAACTGAAGCTACCTCGTTTGTTCCTCCTGCTTTTGAAGCTATATCACTTATATCGCAAGTATTTGAAGCTAAATCATATGTGTCGCATGGATTTGAAGCTAACTCATGTATTTCGCGTGGATTTGAAGGTAACTCGTTTGTTTCGCATGCAGTTGGAGCTATACCACCTATATCCCAAGTGTTTGAAGCTCAATCATTTGTTTCGCATGGATTTGAAGCTAAACCTTCTACATCGCATTGATTTGCAGCTAAATCATGTGTTTCGCATGGATTTGAAGGTAACTCGTTTGTTTCGCATGCAGTTGTAGCTAAATAATGTATATCACAAGTATTTGTAGCTAAACCATTCGTTTCGCATGGATTTGAAGCTAAACCTTCTACATCGCATGGATTTGAAGCTAAACCTTCTAGATCGCATTGATTTGTAGCTAAATCACGTGTTTCGCATGGATTACAAGCTAAGCCTTCTACTTCGCATTAATAGGAAGCTAAAGCACGTGATTCGCTTAGATTTGAAGCTAAACCTTCTACATCGCATTCATTTGAAGCTGAAACATGTGTTTCGCGTAGATTTGAAGGTAACTCGTTTGTTTCGCATGCAGTTGTAGCTAAATAGTGTATATCACAAGTATTTGTAGCTAAATAATTTGTTTCGCATGGATTTGAAGCTAAGCCTTCTACTTCGCATTGATTTGAAGATAAATCATTTGTTTCGCATAGAACTGAAGCTACCTCGTTTGTTCCTCCTGCTTTTGAAGCTATATCACTTATATCGCAAGTATTTGAAGCTAAATCATATATGTCGCATGGATTTGAAGCTAACTCATGTATTTCGCGTGGATTTGAAGGTAACTCGTTTGTTTCGCATGCAGTTGGAGCTATACCACCTATATCCCAAGTGTTTGAAGCTCAATCATTTGTTTCGCATGGATTTGAAGCTAAACCTTCTACATCGCATTGATTTGCAGCTAAATCATGTGTTTCGCATGGATTTGAAGCTAACTCGTTTGTTTCGCATGCAGTTGTAGCTAAATAATGTATATCACAAGTATTTGTAGCTAAATCATTTGTTTCGCATGGATTGAAGCTAAGGCTTCTACTTCGCATTGATTTGGAAGCTTAATCATTTGTTTCGCATAGAACTGAAGCTACATCGTTTGTTCCGCCTGCTTTTGAAGCTATATCACTTATATCGTAAGTATTTGAAGCTAAATCATATGTGTCGCATGGATTTGAAGCTAAACCTTCTACATCGCATTGATTTGAAGCTAACTCATGTGTTTCGCGTGGATTTGAAGGTAACTCGTTTGTTTCGCATGCAGTTGGAGCTATACCACCTATATCCAAGTGTTTGAAGCTCAATCATTTGTTTCGCATGGTTTTGAAGCTAAACCTTCTACATCGCATTGATTTTAAGCTAAATCATGTGTTCCGCATGGATTTGAAGCTAACTCGTTTGTTTCGCATGCAGTTGTAGCTAAATAATGTATATCACAAGTATTTGTAGCTAAACCATTTGTTTCGCATGGATTTGAAGCTGAACCTTCTACATCGCATTGATTTGCAAATGAATCATGTGTTTCGCGTGGATTTGAAGCTAACTCGTTCGTTTCGCCTGAATTTGAATCTATATCACTTATATCGCAACTATTTGAAACTAAATCATGTGTTTCGCTTGGATTTGAAGCTAAACCTTTTACATCGCATTGATTTGACGCTAACTCATGTGTTTTGCGTGGATTTGACGGTAACTCGTTTGTTTCGCATGCAGTTGGAGCTATACCACCTATATCCCAAGTGTTTGAAGCTCAATCATTTGTTTCGCATGGATTTGAAGCTAAACCTTCTACATCGCATTGATTTTAAGCTAAATCATGTGTTTCGCATGGATTTGAAGCTAACTCGTTTGTTTCGCATGCAGTTGTAGCTAAATAGTGTATATCACGAGTATGTGTAGCTAAATCATTTGTTTCGCATGGATTTGAAGCTAAGCCTGCTACTTCGCATTGATTTGAAGCTAAATCATTTGTGTCGCATAGAACTGAAGCTACCTCGTTTGTTCCTCCTGCTTTTGAAGCTATATCACTTATATCGCAAGTATTTGCAGCTGAATCATATGTGTCGCATGGATTTGAAGCTGAACCTTCTACATCGCATTGATTTGAAGCTGAATCTTGTAAATCGCATGGATTTGAAGCTAAACCTTCTACATCGCATTGATTTGAATCTAAATCATGTGTTTCGCATGGATTTGAAGCTAACTCGTTTGCTTCGCATGCAGTTGTAGCTAAATAATGTATATCACAAGTATTTGTAGCTAAACCATTTGTTTTGCATGGATTTGAATCTAAACCTTCTACATCGCATTGATTTGAAGCTAAATCATGTGTATCCCATGTATTTGAAGCTAACTCGTTTGTTTCGCATGCAGTTGTAGCTAAATAATGTATATCACAAGTATTTGTAGCTAAATAATTTGTTTCGCATGGATTTGAAGCTAAGCCTTCTACTTCGCATTGATTTGAAGATAAATCATTTGTTTCGCATAGAACTGAAGCTACCTCGTTTGTTCCTCCTGCTTTTGAAGCTATATCACTTATATCGCAAGTATTTGAAGCTAAATCATATGTGTCGCATGGATTTGAAGCTAACTCATGTATTTCGCGTGGATTTGAAGGTAACTCGTTTGTTTCGCATGCAGTTGGAGCTATACCACCTATATCCCAAGTGTTTGAAGCTCAA
Source organism: Megalopta genalis (assembly GCF_051020955.1). Lineage (NCBI taxonomy): Eukaryota > Metazoa > Arthropoda > Insecta > Hymenoptera > Halictidae > Megalopta > Megalopta genalis. Next base: position 15,227 of record NW_027477023.1, on the reverse strand, counting down.
TCATTTGTTTCGCATGGATTTGAAGCTAAACCTTCTACATCGCATTGATTTGCAGCTAAATCATGTGTTTCGCATGGATTTGAAGGTAACTCGTTTGTTTCGCATGCAGTTGTAGCTAAATAATGTATATCACAAGTATTTGTAGCTAAACCATTCGTTTCGCATGGATTTGAAGCTAAGCCCTCTACTTCGCATTGATTTGAAGCTAAATCATTTGTTTCGCATGGAATTGAAGCTAAACCCTCTACATCGCATTGATTTGCAACTAAATCATGTGTTTCGCATGGATCTGAAGCTAACTCGTTTGTTTCGCCTGCATTTGAAGCTATATCACTTATATTCGCAAGCATTTGATGCTAAATCATTCGTTTCGCATGGATTTGAAGCTAAACCTTCTACATCGCATGGATTTGAAGCTAAATCATGTGTTTCGCATGGATTTGAAGGTAACTCGTTTGTTTCGCATGCAGTTGTAGCTAAATAATGTATATCACAAGTATTTGTAGCTAAACCATTCGTTTCGCATGGATTTGAAGCTAAGCCCTCTACTTCGCATTGATTTGAAGCTAAATCATTTGTTTCGCATGGAATTGAAGCTACCTCGTTTGTTCCTCCAGATTTTGAAGCTATATCACTTATATCGCAAGTATTTGAAGCTAAATCATGTGCGTCGCATGGATTTGAAGCTGAACTTTCTACATCGCATTGATTGGAAGCTAAATCTTGTGTATCGCATGGATTTGAAGCTAAACCCTCTACATCGCATTGATTTGCAACTAAATCATGTGTTTCGCATGGATCTGAAGCTAACTCGTTTGTTTCGCCTGCATTTGAAGCTATATCACTTATATTCGCAAGCATTTGATGCTAAATCATTCGTTTCGCATGGATTTGAAGCTAAACCTTCTACATCGCATGGATTTGAAGCTAAACCTTCTAGATCGCATTGATTTGTAGCTAAATCACGTGTTTCGCATGGATTACAAGCTAAGCCTTCTACTTCGCATTAATAGGAAGCTAAAGCACGTGATTCGCTTGGATTTGAAGCTAAACCTTCTACATCGCATTCATTTGAAGCTGAAACATGTGTTTCGCGTAGATTTGAAGGTAACTCGTTTGTTTCGCATGCAGTTGTAGCTAAATAGTGTATATCACAAGTATTTGTAGCTAAATAATTTGTTTCGCATGGATTTGAAGCTAAGCCTTCTACTTCGCATTGATTTGAAGATAAATCATTTGTTTCGCATAGAACTGAAGCTACCTCGTTTGTTCCACCTGCTTTTGAAGCTATATCACTTATATCGCAAGTATTTGAAGCTAAATCATATGTGTCGCATGGATTTGAAGCTAACTCATGTATTTCGCGTGGATTTGAAGGTAACTCGTTTGTTTCGCATGCAGTTGGAGCTATACCACCTATATCCCAAGTGTTTGAAGCTCAATCATTTGTTTCGCATGGATTTGAAGCTAAACCTTCTACATCGCATTGATTTGCAGCTAAATCATGTGTTTCGCATGGATTTGAAGCTAACTCGTTTGTTTCGCATGCAGTTGTAGCTAAATAATGTATATCACAAGTATTTGTAGCTAAATCATTTGTTTCGCATGGATTTGAAGCTAAGGCTTCTACTTCGCATTGATTTGAAGCTTAATCATTTGTTTCGCATAGAACTGAAGCTACATCGTTTGTTCCGCCTGCTTTTGAAGCTATATCACTTATATCGTAAGTATTTGAAGCTAAATCATATGTGTCGCATGGATTTGAAGCTAAACCTTCTACATCGCATTGATTTGAAGCTAACTCATGTGTTTCGCGTGGATTTGAAGGTAACTCGTTTGTTTCGCATGCAGTTGGAGCTATACCACCTATATCCCAAGTGTTTGAAGCTCAATCATTTGTTTCGCATGGTTTTGATGCTAAACCTTCTACATCGCATTGATTTTAAGCTAAATCATGTGTTCCGCATGGATTTGAAGCTAACTCGTTTGTTTCGCATGCAGTTGTAGCTAAATAATGTATATCACAAGTATTTGTAGCTAAATCATTTGTTCCGCATTGATTTGAAGCTAAGACTTCTACTCCGCATTGATTTGAAGCTAAATCATTTGTTTCGCATGGATTTGAAGCTAAACCTTCTACATCGCATTGATTTGAAGCTAAATCATGTGTATCCCATGTATTTGAAGCTAACTCGTTTGTTTCGCATGCAGTTGTAGCTAAATAATGTATATCACAAGTATTTGTAGCTAAACCATTTGTTTCGCATGGATTTGAAGCTGAACCTTCTACATCGCATTGATTTGCAAATGAATCATGTGTTTCGCGTGGATTTGAAGCTAACTCGTTCGTTTCGCCTGAATTTGAATCTATATCACTTATATCGCAAGTATTTGAAGCTAAATCATATGTGTCGCATGGATTTGAAGCTGAACCTTCTTCATCGAATTGATTTGAAGCTAAATCTTGTATATCGCATGGATTTGAAGCTAAACCTTCTACATCGCATTGATTTGAAGCTAAATCATGTGTTTCGCATGGATTTGAAGCTAACTCGTTCGTTTCGCCTCCAGTTGAATCTACATCACTTATATCGCAAGTATTTGAAGCTAAATCATGTGTATCGCGTGGATTTTGAAGCTAACTCGTTTGATTAGTCTGTATTTGAAGCTATATCACATATACCCAAGTGTTTGAAGCTAAATCATTTGTTTCGCATGATTTGGAGCTAAACCTTCTACATCGCATTGATTTGAAGCTAAATCATGTGTTTCGCATGGATTTGAAGCTAACTCGTTCGTTTCGCCTCCAGTTGAATCTACATCACTTATATCGCAAGTATTTGAAGCTAAATCATGTGTATCGCGTGGATTTTGAAGCTAACTCGTTTGATTAGTCTGTATTTGAAGCTATATCACATATATCCCAAGTGTTTGAAGCTAATTCATTTGTTTCGCATGGATTTGGAGCTAAACCTTCTACATCGCATTGGATTTGCTGCTAAATCATGTGTTTCGCATGGATTTGAAGCTAACTCGTTCGTTTGGCCTGCAGTTGAATCTACGTCACTTATATCGCAAGTATTTGAAGCTAAATTATGTGTATCGCGTGGATCTTGAAGCTAACTCGTTTGATTAGTCTGCATTTGAAGCTATAAAATTATACGCCAAGTGTTTGAAGCTAAATCATTTGTCTCGCATGGATTTGGAGCTAAACCTTCTACATCGCATTGATTTGCAGCTAAATCATGTGTTTCGCTTGGATTTGAAGCTAACTCGTTCGTTGCGCATACAGTTAAATCTAAATAACGTATATCAGAAGTATTTGAAGCTAAACCATTTGTTTCGCATGCATTTGAAGCTAAGCCTTCTACTTCGCATTAATTGGAAGCTCAATCACGAGTTTTGCATGGATTTGAATCTGAACCTTCTACATCGCATTGATTTGCAAATGAATCATGTGTTTCGCATGGATTGAAGCTAACTCGTTTGTTTCGCATGCAGTTGTAGCTAAATAATGTATATCACAAGTATTTGTAGCTAAATCATTTGTTCCGCATTGATTTGAAGCTAAGACTTCTACTCCGCATTGATTTGAAGCTAAATCATTTGTTTCGCATGGATTTGAAGCTAAACCTTCTACATCGCATTGATTTGAAGATAAATCATGTGTATCCCATGTATTTGAAGCTAACTCGTTTGTTTCGCATGCAGTTGTAGCTAAATAATGTATATCACAAGTATTTGTAGCTAAACCATTTGTTTCGCATGGATTTGAAGCTGAACCTTCTACATCGCATTGATTTGCAAATGAATCATGTGTTTCGCGTGGATTTGAAGCTAACTCGTTCGTTTCGCCTGAATTTGAATCTATATCACTTATATCGCAACTATTTGAAACTAAATCATGTGTTTCGCTTGGATTTGAAGCTAAACCTTTTACATCGCATTGATTTGACGCTAACTCATGTGTTTTGCGTGGATTTGACGGTAACTCGTTTGCTTCGCATGCAGTTGTAGCTAAATATGTATATCACAAGTATTTGTAGCTAAACCATTTGTTTTGCATGGATTTGAAGCTAAACCTTCTACATCGCATTGATTTGAAGCTAAATCATGTGTATCCCATGTATTTGAAGCTAACTCGTTTGTTCGCATGCAGTTGTAGCTAAATAATGTATATCACAAGTATTTGTAGCTAAATAATTTTGTTTCGCATGGATTTGAAGCTAAGCCTTCTACTTCGCATTGATTTGAAGATAAATCATTTGTTCGCATAGAACTGAAGCTACCTCGTTTGTTCCTCCTGCTTTTGAAGCTATATCACTTATATCGCAAGTATTTGAAGCTAAATCATATGTGTCGCATGGATTGAAGCTAACTCATGTATTTCGCGTGGATTTGAAGGTAACTCGTTTGTTTCGCATGCAGTTGGAGCTATACCACCTATATCCCAAGTGTTTGAAGCTCAATCATTTGTTTCGCATGGATTGAAGCTAAACCTTCTACATCGCATTGATTTGCAGCTAAATCATGTGTCTTCGCATGGATTTGAAGGTAACTCGTTTGTTTCGCATGCAGTTGTAGCTAAATAATGTATATCACAAGTATTTGTAGCTAAACCATTCGTTTTCGCATGGATTTGAAGCTAAGCCCTCTACTTCGCATTGATTTGAAGCTAAATCATTTGTTTCGCATGGAATTGAAGCTAAGACTTCTACTCCGCATTGATTTGAAGCTAAATCATTTGTTTCGCATGGATTTGAAGCTAAACCTTCTACATCGCATTGATTTGAAGATAAATCATGTGTATCCCATGTATTTGAAGCTAACTTCGTTTGTTTCGCATGCAGTTGTAGCTAAATAATGTATATCACAAGTATTTGTAGCTAAACCATTTGTTTCGCATGGATTCTGAAGCTGAACTTCTATACATCGCATTGATTTGCAAATGAATCATGTGTTTCGCGTGGATTTGAAGCTAACTCGTTCGTTTCGCCTGAATTTGAATCTATATCACTTATATCGCAACTATTTGAAACTAAATCATGTGTTTCGCTTGGATTTGAAGCTAAACCTTTTACATCGCATTGATTTGACGCTAACTCATGTGTTTGCGTGGATTTGACGGTAACTCGTTTGTTTTCGCATGCAGTTGGAGCTATACCACCTATATCCCAAGTGTTTGAAGCTCAATCATTTGTTTCGCATGGATTTGAAGCTAAACCTTCTACATCGCATTGATTTTAAGCTAAATCATGTGTTTCGCATGGATTTGAAGCTAACTCGTTTGTTTCGCATGCAGTTGTAGCTAAATAGTGTATATCACGAGTATGTGTAGCTAAATCATTTGTTTCGCATGGATTTGAAGCTTAAGCCTGCTACTTCGCATTGATTTGAAGCTAAATCATTTGTTTCGCATAGAACTGAAGCTACCTCGTTGTTCCTCCTGCTTTTGAAGCTATATCACTTATATCGCAAGTATTTGCAGCTGAATCATATGTGTCGCATGGATTGAAGCTGAACCTTCTACATCGCATTGATTTGAAGCTGAATCTTGTAAATCGCATGGATTTGAAGCTAAACCTTCTACATCGCATTGATTTGAATCTAAATCATGTGTTTCGCATGGATTTGAAGCTAACTCGTTTGCTTCGCATGCAGTTGTAGCTAAATAATGTATATCACAAGTATTTGTAGCTAAACCATTTGTTTTGCATGGATTTGAAGCTAAACCTTCTACATCGCATTGATCTGAAGCTAAATCATGTGTATCCCATGTATTTGAAGCTAACTCGTTGTTTCGCATGCAGTTGTAGCTAAATAATGTATATCACACAGTATTTGTAGCTAAATAATTTGTTTCGCATGGATTTGAAGCTAAGCCTTCTACTTCGCATTGATTTGAAGATAAATCATTTGTTTCGCATAGAACTGAAGCTACCTCGTTTGTTCCTCCTGCTTTTGAAGCTATATCACTTATATCGCAAGTATTTGAAGCTAAATCATATGTGTCGCATGGATTTGAAGCTAACTCATGTATTTCGCGTGGATTTGAAGGTAACTCGTTTGTTTCGCATGCAGTTGGAGCTATACCACCTATATCCCAAGTGTTTGAAGCCTCAATCATTTGTTTCGCATGGATTTGAAGCTAAACCTTCTACATCGCATTGATTTGCAGCTAAATCATGTGTTTTCGCATGGATTTGAAGGTAACTCGTTTGTTTCGCATGCAGTTGTAGCTAATAATGTATATCACAAGTATTTGTAGCTAAAACCATTCGTTTCGCATGGATTTGAAGCTAAGCCCTCTACTTCGCATTGATTTGAAGCTAAATCATTTGTTTTCGCATGGAATTGAAGCTAAACCCTCTACATCGCATTGATTTGCAACTAAATCATGTGTTTCGCATGGATCTGAAGCTAACTCGTTTGTTTCGCCTGCATTTGAAGCTATATCACTTATATTCGCAAGCATTTGATGCTAATCATTCGTTTCGCATGGATTTGAAGCTAAACCTTCTACATCGCATGGATTTGAAGCTAAACCTTCTAGATCGCATTGATTTGAAGCTAACTCGTTTGTTTCGCATGCAGTTGTAGCTAAATAATGTATATCACAACCTATTTGTAGCTAAAACCATTCGTTTCGCATGGATTTGAAGCTAAGCCCTCTACTTCGCATTGATTTGAAGCTAAATCATTTGTTTCGCATGGAATTGAAGCTACCTCGTTTGTTCCTCCAGATTTGAAGCTATATCACTTATATCGCAAGTATTTGAAGCTAAATCATGTGCGTCGCATGGATTTGAAGCTGAACTTTCTACATCGCATGATTGGAAGCTAAATCTTGTGTATCGCATGGATTTGAAGCTAAACCCTCTACATCGCATTGATTTGCAACTAAATCATGTGTTTCGCATGGATCTGAAGCTAACTCGTTTGTTTCGCCTGCATTTGAAGCTATATCACTTATATTCGCAAGCATTTGATGCTAAATCATTCGTTTCGCATGGATTTGAAGCTAAACCTTCTACATCGCATGGATTTGAAGCTAAACCTTCTAGATCGCATTGATTTGTAGCTAAATCACGTGTTTCGCATGGATTACAAGCTAAGCCTTCTACTTCGCATTAATAGGAAGCTTAAAGCACGTGATTCGCTTGGATTTGAAGCTAAACCTTCTACATCGCATTCATTTGAAGCTGAAACATGTGTTTCGCGTAGATTTGAAGGTAACTCGTTTGTTTCGCATGCAGTTGTAGCTAAATAGTGTATATCACAAGTATTTGTAGCTAAATAATTTGTTTCGCATGGATTTGAAGCTAAGCCTTCTACTTCGCATTGATTGAAGATAAATCATTTGTTTCGCATAGAACTGAAGCTACCTCGTTTGTTCCACCTGCTTTTGAAGCTATATCACTTATATCGCAAGTATTTGAAGCTAAATCATATGTGTCGCATGGATTTGAAGCTAACTCATGTATTTCGCGTGGATTTGAAGGTAACTCGTTTGTTTCGCATGCAGTTGGAGCTATACCACCTATATCCCGAGTGTTTGAAGCTCAATCATTTGTTTCGCATGGATTTGAAGCTAAACCTTCTACATCGCATTGATTTGCAGCTAAATCATGTGTTTCGCATGGATTTGAAGCTAACTCGTTTGTTTCGCATGCAGTTGTAGCTAAATAATGTATATCACAAGTATTTGTAGCTAAATCATTTGTTTCGCATGGATTTGAAGCTAAGGCTTCTACTTCGCATGATTTGAAGCTTAATCATTTGTTTCGCATAGAACTGAAGCTACATCGTTTGTTCCGCTGCTTTGAAGCTATATCACTTATATCGTAAGTATTTGAAGCTAAATCATATGTGTCGCATGGATTTGAAGCTAAACCTTCTACATCGCATTGATTTGAAGCTAACTCATGTGTTTCGCGTGGATTTGAAGGTAACTCGTTTGTTTCGCATGCAGTTGGAGCTATACCACCTATATCCCAAGTGTTTGAAGCTCATCATTTGTTTCGCATGGTTTTGATGCTAAACCTTCTACATCGCATTGATTTTAAGCTAAATCATGTGTTCCGCATGATTTGAAGCTAACTCGTTTGTTTCGCATGCAGTTGTAGCTAAACAATCGTACTATCACAAGTATTTGTAGCTAAATCATTTGTTCCGCATTGATTTGAAGCTAAGACTTCTACTCCGCATTGATTTGAAGCTAATCATTTGTTTCGCATGGATTTGAAGCTAAACCTTCTACATCGCATTGATTTGAAGCTAAATCATGTGTATCCCATGTATTTGAAGCTAACTCGTTTGTTTCGCATGCAGTTGTAGCTAAATAATGTATATCACAAGTATTTGTAGCTAAACCATTTGTTTCGCATGGATTTGAAGCTGAACCTTCTACATCGCATTGATTTGCAAATGAATCATGTGTTTCGCGTGGATTTGAAGCTAACTCGTTCGTTTCGCCTGAATTTGAATCTATATCACTTATATCGCAACTATTTGAAACTAAATCATGTGTTTCGCTTGGATTTGAAGCTAAACCTTTTACATCGCATGATTTGACGCTAACTCATGTGTTTTGCGTGGATTTGACGGTAACTCGTTTGTTTCGCATGCAGTTGGGAGCTATACCACCTATATCCCAAGTGTTTGAAGCTCAATCATTTGTTTCGCATGGATTTGAAGCTAAACCTTCTACATCGCATTGATTTTAAGCTAAAATCATGTGTTTCGCATGGATTGAAGCTAACTCGTTTGTTTCGCATGCAGTTGTAGCTAAATAGTGTATATCACGAGTATTTGTAGCTAAATCATTTGATTCGCATGGATTTGAAGCTAAGCCTGCTACTTCGCATTGATTTGAAGCTAAATCATTTGTTTCGCATAGAACTGAAGCTACCTCGTTTGTTCCTCCTGCTTTTGAAGCTATATCACATATATCGCAAGTATTTGAAGCTAAATCATATGTGTCGCATGGATTTGAAGCTGAACCTTCTTCATCGAATTGATTTGAAGCTAAATCTTGTATATCGCTTGATTTGAAGCTAAACCTTCTACATCGCATTGATTTGAAGCTAAATCATGTGTTTCGCATGGATTTGAAGCTAACTCGTTCGTGCTCGCCTCAGTTGAATCTACATCACTTATATCGCAAGTATTTGAAGCTAAATCATGTGTATCGCGTGGATTTTGAAGCTAACTCGTTTGATTAGTCTGTATTTGAAGCTATATCACATATACCCCAAGTGTTTGAAGCTAAAATCATTTGTTTCGCATGGATTTGGAGCCTAAACCTTCTACATCGCATTGATTTGAAGCTAAATCATGTGTTTCGCATGGATTTGAAGCTAACTCGTTCGTTTCGCCTCAGTTGAATCTACATCACTTATATCGCAAGTATTTGAAGCTAAATCATGTGTATCGCGTGGATTTGAAGCTAACTCGTTTGATTAGTCTGTATTTGAAGCTATATCACATATATCCCAAGTGTTTGAAGCTAAATCATTTGTTTCGCATGGATTTGGAGCTAAACCTTCTACATCGCATTGATTTGCTGCTAAAATCATGTGTTTCGCATGGATTTGAAGCTAACTCGTTCGTTGCGCATACAGTTAAATCTAAATAACGTATATCAGAAGTATTTGAAGCTAAACCATTTGTTTCGCATGCATTTGAAGCTAAGCCTGTCTACTTCGCATTAATTGGAAGCTCAATCACGAGTTTTGCATGGATTTGAATCTGAACCTTCTACAATCGCATTGATTTGCAAATGAATCATGTGTTTCGCATGGATTTGAAGCTAACTCGTTTGTTTCGCATGCAGTTGTAGCTAAAATAATGTATATCACAAGTATTTGTAGCTAAATCATTTGTTCCGCATTGATTTGAAGCTAAGACTTCTACTCCGCATTGATTTGAAGCTAACTCATTTGTTTCGCATGGATTTGAAGCTAAACCTTCTACATCGCATTGATTTGAAGATAAATTCATGTGTATCCCATGTATTTGAAGCTAACTCGTTTGTTTCGCATGCAGTTGTTGCTAAATAATGTATATCACAGATATTTGTAGCTAAACCATTTGTTTCGCATGGATTTGAAGCTGAACCTTCTACATCGCATTGATTTGCAAATGAATCATGTGTTTCGCGTGGATTTGAAGCTAACTCGTTCGTTTCGCCTGAATTTGAATCTATATCACTTATATCGCCAACTATTTGAAACTAAATCATGTGTTTCGCTTGGATTTGAAGCTAAACCTTTTACATCGCATTGATTTGACGCTAACTCATGTGTTTTGCGTGATTTGACGGTAACTCGTTTGCTTCGCATGCAGTTGTAGCTAAAATAATGTATATCACAAGTATTTGTAGCTAAACCATTTGTTTTGCATGGATTTGAAGCTAAACCTTCTACATCGCATTGATTTGAAGCTAAATCATGTGTATCCATGTATTTGAAGCTAACTCGTTTGTTTCGCATGCAGTTGTAGCTAATAATGTATATCACAAGTATTTGTAGCTAAATATTTGTTTCGCATGGATTTGAAGCTAAGCCTTCTACTTCGCATTGATTTGAAGATAAATCATTTGTTTCGCATAGAACTGAAGCTACCTCGTTTGTTCCTCCTGCTTTTGAAGCTATATCACTTATATCGCAAGTATTTGAAGCTAAATCATATGTGTCGCATGGATTTGAAGCTAACTCATGTATTTCGCGTGGATTTGAAGGTAACTCGTTTGTTTCGCATGCAGTTGGAGCTATACCACCTATATCCCAAGTGTTTGAAGCTCAATCATTTGTTTCGCATGGATTGAAGCTAAACCTTCTACATCGCATTGATTTGCAGCTAAATCATGTGTTTCGCATGGATTTGAAGGTAACTCGTTTGTTTCGCATGGCAGTTGTAGCTAAATAATGTATATCACAAGTATTTGTAGCTAAACCATTCGTTTCGCATGGATTTGAAGCTAAGCCCTCTACTTCGCATTGATTTGAAGCTAATCATTTGTTTCGCATGGAATTGAAGCTAAACCCTCTACATCGCAATGATTTGCAACTAAATCATGTGTTTCGCATGGATCTGAAGCTAACTCGTTTGTTTCGCCTGCATTTGAAGCTATATCACTTATATTCGCAAGCATTTGATGCTAAATCATTCGTTTCGCATGATTTGAAGCTAAACCTTCTACATCGCATGGATTTGAAGCTAAACCTTCTAGATCGCATTGATTTGAAGCTAACTCGTTTGTTTCGCATGCAGTTGTAGCTAAATAATGTATATCACAACTATTTGTAGCTAACCATTCGTTTCGCATGGATTTGAAGCTAAGCCCTCTACTTCGCATTGATTTGAAGCTAAATCATTTGTTTCGCATGGAATTGAAGCTACCTCGTTGTTCCTCCAGATTTGAAGCTATATCACTTATATCGCAAGTATTTGAAGCTAAATCATGTGCGTCGCATGATTTGAAGCTGAACTTTCTACATCGCATTGATTGGAAGCTAAATCTTGTGTATCGCATGGATTTGAAGCTAAACCCTCTACATCGCATTGATTTGCAACTAAATCATGTGTTTCGCATGGATCTGAAGCTAACTCGTTTGTTTCGCCTGCATTTGAAGCTATATCACTTATATTCGCAAGCATTTGATGCTAAATCATTCGTTTCGCATGGATTTGAAGCTAAACCTTCTACATCGCATGGATTTGAAGCTAAACCTTCTAGATCGCATTGATTTGTAGCTAAATCACGTGTTTCGCATGGATTACAAGCTAAGCCTTCTACTTCGCATAATAGGAAGCTAAAGCACGTGATTCGCTTGGATTTGAAGCTAAAACCTTCTACATCGCATTCATTTGAAGCTGAAACATGTGTTTCGCGTAGATTTGAAGGTAACTCGTTTGTTTCGCATGCAGTTGTAGCTAAATAGTGTATATCACAAGTATTTGTAGCTAAATAATTTGTTTCGCATGGATTTGAAGCTAAGCCTTCTACTTCGCATGATTTGAAGATAAATCATTTGTTTCGCATAGAACTGAAGCTACCTCGTTTGTTCCACCTGCTTTTGAAGCTATATCACTTATATCGCAAGTATTTGAAGCTAAATCATATGTGTCGCATGGATTTGAAGCTAACTCATGTATTTCGCGTGGATTTGAAGGTAACTCGTTTGTTTCGCATGCAGTTGGAGCTATACCACCTATATCCCGAGTGTTTGAAGCTCAATTCATTTGGTTTCGCATGGATTTGAAGCTAAACCTTCTACATCGCATTGATTTGCAGCTAAATCATGTGTTTCGCATGGATTTGAAGCTAACTCGTTTGTTTCGCATGCAGTTGTAGCTAAATAATGTATATCACAAGTATTTGTAGCTAAATCATTTGTTTCGCATGGATTTGAAGCTAAGGCTTCTACTCGCATTGATTTGAAGCTTAATCATTTGTTTCGCATAGAAACTGAAGCTACATCGTTTGTTCCGCCTGCTTTTGAAGCTATATCACTTATATCGTAAGTATTTGAAGCTAAATCATATGTGTCGCATGGATTTGAAGCTAAACCTTCTACATCGCATTGATTTGAAGCTAACTCATGTGTTTCGCGTGGATTTGAAGGTAACTCGTTTGTTTCGCATGCAGTTGGAGCTATACCACCTATATCCCAAGTGTTTGAAGCTCAATCATTTGTTTCGCATGGTTTTGATGCTAAACCTTCTACATCGCATTGATTTTAAGCTAAATCATGTGTTCCGCATGGATTTGAAGCTAACTCGTTTGTTTCGCATGCAGTTGTAGCTAAATAATGTATATCACAAGTATTTGTAGCTAAATCATTTGTCCGCATTGATCTTGAAGCTAAGACTTCTACTCCGCATTGATTTGAAGCTAAATCATTTGTTTCGCATGGATTTGAAGCTAAACCTTCTACATCGCATTGATTTGAAGCTAAATCATGTGTATCCCATGTATTTGAAGCTAACTCGTTTGTTTCGCATGCAGTTGTAGCTAAATAATGTATATCACAAGTATTTGTAGCTAAACCATTTGTTTCGCATGGATTTGAAGCTGAACCTTCTACATCGCATTGATTTGCAAATGAATCATGTGTTTCGCGTGGATTTGAAGCTAACTCGTTCGTTTCGCCTGAATTTGAATCTATATCACTTATATCGCAACTATTTGAAACTAAATCATGTGTTTCGCTTGGATTTGAAGCTAAACCTTTTACATCGCATTGATTTGACGCTAACTCATGTGTTTTGCGTGGATTTGACGGTAACTCGTTTTGTTTCGCATGCAGTTGGAGCTATACCACCCTATATCCCAAGTGTTTGAAGCTCAATCATTTGTTTCGCATGGATTTGAAGCTAAACCTTCTACATCGCATTGATTTTAAGCTAAATCAATGTGTTTCGCATGGATTTGAAGCTAACTCGTTGTTTCGCATGCAGTTGTAGCTAAATAGTGTATATCACGAGTATTTGTAGCTAAATCATTTGATTCGCATGGATTTGAAGCTAAGCCTGCTACTTCGCATTGATTTGAAGCTAATTCATTTGTTTCGCATAGAACTGAAGCTACCTCGTTTGTTCCTCCTGCTTTTGAAGCTATATCACATATATCGCAAGTATTTGAAGCTAAATCATATGTGTCGCATGGATTTGAAGCTGAACCTTCTTCATCGAATTGATTTGAAGCTAAATCTTGTATATCGCATGGATTTGAAGCTAAACCTTCTACATCGCATTGATTTGAAGCTAAATCATGTGTTTCGCATGGATTTGAAGCTAACTCGTTCGTTTCGCCTCCAGTTGAATCTACATCACTTATATCGCAAGTATTTGAAGCTAAATCATGTGTATCGCGTGGATTTTGAAGCTAACTCGTTTGATTAGTCTGTATTTGAAGCTATATCACATATACCCCAAGTGTTTGAAGCTAAATCATTTGTTTCGCATGGATTTGGAGCTAAACCTTCTACATCGCATTGATTTGAAGCTAAATCATGTGTTTCGCATGGATTTGAAGCTAACTCGTTCGTTTCGCCTCCAGTTGAATCTACATCACTTATATCGCAAGTATTTGAAGCTAAATCATGTGTATCGCGTGGATTTTGAAGCTAACTCGTTTGATTAGTCTGTATTTGAAGCTATATCACATATATCCCAAGTGTTTGAAGCTAAATCATTTGTTCGCATGGATTTGGAGCTAAACCTTCTACATCGCATTGATTTGCTGCTAAATCATGTGTTTCGCATGGATTTGAAGCTAACTCGTTCGTTGCGCATACAGTTAAATCTAAATAACGTATATCAGAAGTATTTGAAGCTAAACCATTTGTTTCGCATGCATTTGAAGCTAAGCCTTCTACTTCGCATTAATTGGAAGCTCAATCACGAGTTTTGCATGGATTTGAATCTGAACCTTCTACATCGCATTGATTTGCAAATGATCATGTGTTTCGCATGGATTTGAAGCTAACTCGTTTGTTTCGCATGCAGTTGTAGCTAAATAATGTATATCACAAGTATTTGTAGCTAAATCATTTGTTCCGCATTGATTTGAAGCTAAGACTTCTACTCCGCATTGATTTGAAGCTAAATCATTTGTTTCGCATGGATTTGAAGCTAAACCTTCTACATCGCATTGATTTGAAGATAAATCATGTGTATCCCCATGTATTTGAAGCTAACTCGTTTGTTTCGCATGCAGTTGTTGCTAAATAATGTTATATCACAAGTATTTGTAGCTAAACCATTTGTTTCGCATGGATTTGAAGCTGTAACCTTCTACATCGCATTGATTTGCAAATGAATCATGTGTTCGCGTGGATTTGAAGCTAACTCGTTCGTTTCGCCTGAATTTGAATCTATATCACTTATATCGCAACTATTTGAAACTAAATCATGTGTTTCGCTTGGATTTGAAGCTAAACCTTTTACATCGCATTGATTTGACGCTAACTCATGTGTTTTGCGTGGATTTGACGGTAACTCGTTTGCTTCGCATGCAGTTGTAGCTAAATAATGTATATCACAAGTATTTGTAGCTAAACCATTTGTTTTGCATGGATTTGAAGCTAAACCTTCTACATCGCATTGATTTGAAGCTAAATCATGTGTATCCCATGTATTTGAAGCTAACTCGTTTGTTTCGCATGCAGTTGTAGCTAAATAATGTATATCACAAGTATTTGTAGCTAAATAATTTGTTT